>NC_086154.1:261214729-261514729 GCF_035149785.1 Candoia aspera
TGGAAAGTAATTTGTATAGCAGCCGTAAGAAACTAGGAATCAGTCTTCTCACAATTTTCTCACAATGCTCTTTTGATTACGTATCATTCCTTATGTTGCAAAGAGGTCTGTCTCCATGCCATTGTCTACCCCTGTCAGAAGAAGTTGACCCATGAAATAGGATCTCTGCCTTTTCCCCTATTTCCTATTCCTCCCCATGTGATCTCAAACTTTGACTCAGAGGACACACTGAAGAAGGTGTTATGAACTTGTTGAGATAGGCAGCTATAGAAATCAAATAAATAAATAAAATCTGTGGGACCTGGAGTCATCACCTCTTGCAGCATCAATTAAAGCTACTAATGTTGATGGAAACATTGTGCTGGGTTCCACTCAACCTTTTTCCCCCTTATACCTGTCTGGTTCCTGATTGTGACTTAGCTCGTGACATTCAATTTTCTTATGGCACATTCTCAAAACCTTTCTATCGTTTGCATCCCCTCCCTACTCCCTTTCTTGTGGCTAATTCAGTTGCAACTCAGAGTGTTACTTTCCAACTTCTAGGGGGAAATATATATATATACACACACACACACACACACACACACAAATAAATAAATAAATAAATATATGGAATGATGAAAATTGAAGCAGATAAACTTGCTGAGGAGTTTGGTTCCCCATTTAACATCCTGCAATGTCCAGAATCGTCAGCAGCTTACCCTATAGCAGATCTTACAGGAGACAGGAGAAAGTAGAGGGGCAAAAGAAGAAAAACACATTATGAGGAGGAAGAATGTCTATGGGAACAATATGTCTTCCAGTCTAATTGCTCTGTGTTTTCTAGAACTCGATCATTAGGGTATCCTGCTTATGGTACCGCAGAGATGTAATAGCGAAATAAAGCAAGAGGCTATTAAGCAGAAAGTTTAAATATAGCTACAGGGACTGATATTTCACGACAATTTGACAGATGTCTTGGAGTGATCACTAGTTCCTTCATCACTAATTACAAAATCATTTGTCTTAAGGAAAGGACAAAAGAGAAGTAATTATGAAAAACATGATTCTTGGGGGGATTAAAAAAGAGAGAGATAACATTGGTTTAAAACACTGAAGTGATCATAACCATTTAAAATCATTATTAGTTTGGTTGGGCCAATGACAGCTCTGCGTTCAAAGTCGGGCGAACAAGGATTTCCTGTGCCAAAGAAATGGGGGATAAGAAAAGGAAAACACACACACACACAAACACACATCCCTTTTCTGGTGATGCTAAACTCATCCGACGGCTCTGGAGGTTTCTTTGATGTACAGTTCATTAAAATTTCCAACCAACAATGAATCTGAATGAAAATACACAAATGTTTTAATTATACATTCCTTTTTAATTACACTAATGACTTGTAATGTGTTTATGTTGCTTTAGAGTTTAATTTCTACTCTTAGATTAGGTGGTTGACTTAAGGATTGTGCTTTGCAGGAAAACAGTGCAATTCATCAGTGTTTGATCATGAGTTAATCCAAAAATATTAAAGCAATGGGATTCTTGGAGGAATAATAATGGGAGAGATTTATCCATACCATTGCATTGCTGCATTTTCTGTTCAGATGCTTAAGAGCAAAAGATACTCATGAATAATCTTATGGGATGAGGCAAGGAGAGAGAGGGAGAGGGAGAGGGAGAGAGAGAACAAAAATATAATTAGTGGAACTACATACTGTAGATTATTTAGTGGAGACCAGTATGAATATTATAAAGTAGGAAGTCAAAACAGCATTAGAAAAATGTATACCCTATTTGTATTTATTTTTTTAGTAATCAAAAATCTCTGAAGAAGAATTATGGGTCTTCATAAGAGAGTTATTGCATTACCAAAGAGGAAGTCTTTCCTGAGGATAACTGTTAAGTCAAAATCAGAAAGGCTGGGGGGCCACTCCCAAAACTGATGGGGCAGTAGGGAGTAAAGTCTGCAGACTGGGGCGAGGGTTCAACGTTTCCGCAGCAGCCATTTCAGCTGCCTTGAGAGCGGAGAGTACATCGAAGAAACAGCAAGATTTAAGTTCCCTTGTTGTGGCTTGGGGGCGGGGGATGGAGAGATTCTGGTACTATTTGGGCTACCCCAATTTGCCCTCCCACCAATGATCACAGGAAAAGTTCAAATAAAGGTCAGCATTGGATGCTGAAGAGTTGTTGTTGTTGTTGTTGTTGTTGTTGTTATTACCAGCATATGGACTACATGGCTGGAGTTGCTTAGTTCCTGCTGGTGTCGGGACCAAACCAAGAATGACGCCGAGTCGGTGTATTCTGCACCCTACTTCTTTATTGCTCCCACCATATTGACAGAATCTTGCCAGACTGAATGTCATGAGCACTGATGGCGAGCAGGAGGGGGCCTCTATCCAGGGGGGAAAACGCATGCATAGCACTGAGGAGTTGAGCAGCCATTCAAAGAGACACAGAACAGACCCACCTTGACCTTCCGGGTTTATCTGTCTGGGTTTTTCCCACGCTTCTTCAGTTTGTTAGGATTTTCTGTCTTATGTAGCAGTAATAAAGCACTAGAGACCTATTCCTTGTCTCAGCGTGGTTCCTGGCTGTTAGGACATCAATCCTAACAAACTCCCTACTCCCATTGAAAGAGGGAGGGACAAAAAAAAAAAGAAGGAAGAGACATTTGGGAAAATGTCTTCGGAAAACCAGGAAATTCTGCAGGCCATCCAACAACTGGCAGCAGCATTGCAACAACATCAACAGCAAGTAGATCTCCAGATCAACACATGACAAGCAGCCATGCTACAGCAGTTACAACAACCAGCTCCGATTAACCCACAACCGGTGCCAGCAGCAGCAGCAGCAGTTCCGCCAGTAGTCTTGAGATCCCAGGGCAGTCTACCAGAGAAGCTTGGAGGAGAAGCAGGACAGCTGAGAACTTTTCTCACACAGTGCACAATGTTTTTCAACAGCAGACCGGCAGAGTTTCCCACAGACAGAACCAGAGTCACCTTCATTCTAAGTCTGCTAAAGGGCCCAGCAGCCAAATGGGCTATTCCCATGGTGGAGAACAACGACCCAATTCTCAACGACTACCAGAATTTTCTGGCAGGGTTCCGAGCACACTTTGACGACCCGATCAGAGAGGTCACTGCCAGCTGGGAAATTCAGAAGCTCAAGCAAGGCAACAAGAGGGTGGGAATTTACATTGCTGCTTTCAAGCTGTTAGCAGGAGATCTGGACTGGAATGAGAGTGCCTTGAAAGACCAATTCAAACAGGGGCTGGATGAAGAAATTCAAAATGAATTAGTGCACCAGGGAACACCAGCTACCCTAGAAGGTTTATATCAACTGTCTGTGGTCGTACACGCCAGGCTAGAAGAGCTCAGACAGATGCAGCTGGGGAGAAACAGGGGCCTCAGGGCGCTTCCAAGATTTCCAGCTCTCTCTGCAGCATCTCCTTAGTCAGGACCAGAGGAGCCAATGCAGATTGGGCTGAGCAGGAGGCTTATTTCCGAGGCTGAGAGACAGAGAAGGAGAGAGAGAGCCCTCTGTTTCTACTGCGGAGTCCAGGGGCACATGGTGAGAGCTTGCCCAGCGAGAAGCCAAGCAAATTCCGTAAGAGCCCCAGGGCAAGCAGCTGAACCAAGAGCCACCTCCACCTCGACTTCCAACCAGGGAAACTCCGTCGGTCTCCCTCCACAGAGCTCAGCAGGGAGACCATCAATCAATTAAGAAGGGCTCATTCCGAGGATTCCAGGCAATCCTTTTACTACTTACCAGTAATAATGCACGTAAACCCAGAGCACCAGGTCAAGCTAGAGGCCCTCGTGGATTCCGGAGCCTCCACCAATTTTATTGATGTACAGACTGTACAAGACCTCAACATCCCAACCATAGAATTGCCCTGTCCCATAGAAGTTGAGACCATTGATGGCCAGCCCCTCAAGGCAGGGCCGATTAGAAGTTTCACAGAACCTTTGCAACTAACAACGGGAGACCACACTGAGTGGATCCAACTTTATGTTACTGCATCACTTAATGTGCCTATAGTCCTGGGCACACCTTGGCTGAAGATCCACAATCCATTGTTGGACTGGACTACGGGAGCAGTCTCCTTCCCAGCTAAGGAATGCTAGCACCACAAGATTCAAGCTGCTCTTCTCTCTCCAGCAACCAATGCAGCCACAGAAGCAGGGGGGGGGGGTGTCCAGTTGCCAGCCAAGTATGCAGATTTCGCAGACGTTTTCAGCTAACAAGAGGCCACAGAACTACACCCCCCATAGGGACTGTGATTGCACCATTGAGTTGATACCAGGAGCCAAGATTCCAGCAAGGAAACAATATCCGATGTCCCCCAAGGAACTAGCCACCTTAAAAGATTACTTGGATTCTAATCTCCAAAATGGTTAGAGGGGGAATGTCACCTCACCCAGCACTGGTACTATGACTAACACCTGGGTATCAGAACTATCCAGGTGGAGATTGTCCATCTTCCCAGCATTTCACCTGAACTATTTATTGGTCCTTATCCATTTATCCAGCATTTACCCCTCCTCTCTTGGTTCAGATGAAAAGGAGTGATAGTGCCATCTGCACATTGATGACATCACATTTTAATCTTCTAGATGATTTCTCCTAGTGGTTTCATGTAGGTATTACATAATATGAGGGATCAGGCTGAACCATGTGGAACTCCACAGCATGACTACTGCAGGGCTGACCAGAAGTCTCCCAACATCTTCCCCAATGGCAAGAGAAAGATGCCTACCCTTCTGGAATGTAGGAACCTATGGCAAAGTGCAACTGAGCTTGGACTTTGATTTTCATTGAAAGTTTTTTTTTTCTTTCATTCTTTTTTGTGATGAGTTACATTATTTGCTACAGGAGGAGTGAAGAGTGAAAACTAACCCTATTGACATCTTCTAGTGAAAACCATAGCTTTCCATTCTTTGCTGTCAACTTTTCAGAAAGCTAGAGTAAGATAAATAGAGCAATATCCATAGTTTACAGTCTATAAAACCTAAAAACCTTAAAAAAAATTGGAAAAAAAAAACCAGATGTCTTACATGTAATGCACACTCCAACTACCTTATTTATCAACATATACTATGCAAAATGAGTTTCACAAGGACATTTCATAAACCTATATTTACTTGTGGAAGGTCCTTGAGTCTCTCGTGTGTGTGTGTGTGTGTGTGTGTTAGGATGGTGCAGGAATGCAAGTAACAATCTTGCAACAACAAATATTTTGCAAATGTTGGTTGGGGGGAAGATGACAGCTCGGCTGAGGAAATAAGAGAAATTCCATCAATATTCAAGCATTTTTAATACGCATGGAAAAACCATTGTATAATCCCTCTAAAGAAGTCATCTTGCACTAAGTTTTCCTCCTTAAATTATTGAGAAAAAGTTAGAGGTCTGACAGTAAAAATACTTAAAACATAATGAGTGAAACTAGAAGGTATGAGTGTCCTGAAACTGATGGAAAATAATAATAACAACAACAACAAATCTAGAAATAACTGTTTCTGCTTTTCCCTGCATCTTGGAGTGAAGCAGCCATGGAAAACATCAATTATTGGATTGTGAATGTGGTGTTGGAAAGAATGAATCCATTTCTGAACCCTGCATTACATAATTGTCTCTCCTTGATATTTTGAAGTTGGAGAGAGAGAGAGAGAGAAATCCATACTTACGATCTTCGGAGATGATTAGAGCTGACAAACAATGGTCAAGGAATTGGTCAATCTGTCAATTTGAGTTTGATGTGGTTTCTTCTCAATACAGCCTTGTTCCTTTTTCTGAGGTTGTGAATTTGTTCTCAAATATTTTATGAAAATCCATAAACATTTTCCTATGCAGGTTTCCTGACAGGTGTATGTTTGCACTGCTCTAATTTTGAAAGGTGGTTGGAGACATTTGGAAGTTTCTCTAATTTTGCCTCTGTTGGGCCGCTCAGCCATTTTATTTTTCTTCAACCTCATTCTGGGGCATCACCCATAAAGTAAAATAAAAAGATAAATAAATAAAACAGATAAATTTTACCTTATATGAAGAGCTTGTTAAATTGTGCCCATTTACCAAACTCCAGAGTCAGCATTCATGTGTACGGATTGCCACCTTTCAATTCCTTCCTCTCCTCTACACTTTTTTTTCCCCCTTTCTTTTCCATCACCTTCCTTTCTCTTTTTCTTTCTTCCCCATGTGACTTTTCAGGTGTGTGTTTGTTTACTATGTCAAGAGGTGTATTTCCTTCTAAACCAGTTGAAGGGTAATTTGTTCATTTGTTTGTTCAATAGCTTAATGGAACGTGAAACTCTTGAAGAAGGCAAAAAAGAGTTTCAATAAAACCAACAAAATTATGAGCAGAGATAAGTCAATGCAGTCTTTATCCCGATATGGCTATAGAGAAATTCAATCCTAATTTACTCAAGGATTTAGGGAGAGGGATTAGATGGGGTAGTTGTCAGTTAACATCATACAAATTCAAGATAAAATAATACAAACAAATTAGTAATAGGTAAACAGCATAATTACTGGGCTATGATGATCATCTTCTTCATCTTCATCACCTTCATCATCATCAGTACTTTGAGGCAGGCCAGGTTAAGATATGCAGCAGGGATTCCAGAAATGTTCTTTATTGTTGCAGGATAGAATAACAGAATCTTGAAAATCTCTCAGAGTGTCTCTCTACTCCATCTTATACCAAACAAAATCAAGGTGGGGTTATTCTGAGTTTCTTTCTCACATGTTCCTCTTTCTTAGGATGGAGTCGTCTTTTCTACTCCCTCAATGGTTCATTGCTCCCTTCCCACTTTTCAAGGCCAGCCTACACTTTTTCACACCTCTATAAATGCTACAGAGAAAGTCACAATGGCATTGACCAAAACTAGGAACATTACAAAATGTTCACCTGCTTCCAAAAATCAAAAGTTCTTCACCTGGTCTTGAAAGACTCACAATATAGGTGTATGATGAGCTTCTCCAGAGATGGCTTTTTTCAGATGGGGTAGCACTGGTATCCTGAAGGCAGGCCAACTCATCTGGTGGAGGACTCTGTGGAAGGGGCTCAGATATTTGCAGCTGCCCAATGACATAATTGTGGTCACCCCAAGCTGCTGCTGCTGAAATCTGGGGACAAAAAGCTTAATTTGGTGTCACAATCAGGTAGCTTTGACTGGTTACTTTCAAGCATTTCTAATATCCCACCGAAATCCAGCCTTTTTGTTTCCAAATGTGGCAATGTGATCTTGGGGAGAAGATGGGATTCTTTCCGTCTGTCTAATCTGGATTGGGGCTTCTCTTATTAATTCTGATGCGTGTGTGAAATCTGTATTACATGGGAGGCATATATACATATTTGTAGGAGGCATATATAAATATTTATCATTTATTCATTTCATCCCTTTTTTATTATGGAAATCATTATATTTGCTTTTGTTTTTGTTTTGTGGTGGAAGTTTTTTTTATATTTGACTTTGTTGTAAGCTGCCAGGATTCAGAATGGTTTGGTGACATAGACATAGACATAGGCATAGGCATAGGCATGTTGTTGTTTATTCATTCAGTCACTTTCGACTCTTTGTGACTTCATGGACCAGCCCACGCCAGAGCTTCCTGTCGGTCGTCAACACCCCCAGCTCCCCCAGGGATGAGTCCGTCACCTCTAGAATCTCATCCATCCACCTTGCCCTTGGTCGGCCCCTCTTCCTTTTGCCTTCCACTCTTCCCAGCATCAGCATCTTCTCCAGGGTGTCCCGTCTTCTCATTATGTGGTCAAAGTATTTCAGTTTTGCCTTTAATATCATTCCCTCAAGTGAGCAGTCTGGCTTTATTGCCTGGAGGATGGACTGGTTTGATCTTCTGGCAGTCCAAGGCACTCTCAGAATTTTCATCCAACACCACAGTTCAAAAGCATCGATCTTCCTTCGCTCAGCCTTCCTTATGGTCCAGCTCTCGCAGCCATATGTTACTACAGGGAACACCATTGCTTTAACTATGCGGACCTTTGTTGTCCGTGTGCTGTCTCTGCTCTTGACTATTTTATCGAGATTTGTCATTGCTCTTCTCCCAAGGATGAAGCGTCTTCTGATTTCCTGACTGCAGTCAGCATCTGCAGTAATCTTCGCACCTAGAAATACAAAGTCTTTCACTGCCTCTACATTTTCTCCCTCTATTTGCCAGTTATCAATCAAGCTGGTTGCCATAATCTTGGTTTTTTTGAGGTTTAGCTGCAAGCCAGCTTTTGCACTTTCTTCTTTCACCCTCATCATAAGGCTTCTCAGTTGTGACCTTCTATATAAAGCCCATATTTGTGACATCTATGTCAGCAAATTTCCCTTGGTTAAAAGAAGACTCCACTTGAACTTGTTTGTTTATTGGTTTAGTCACTTCCGACTCTTTGTGACTTCATGGGCCAGCCAACGCCAGAGCTTCCTGTTGGTCATCACCACCCCCAGGTCCCCCAGGGACGAGTCCGTCACCTCTAGAATGTCATCCATCCACCTTGCCCTTGGTCGGCCCCTCTTCCTTTTGCCTTCCACTCTCCCCAGCATCAGCATCTTCTCCAGGGTGTCCTGTCTTCTCATTATGTGGCCAAAGTATTTCAGTTTTGCCTTGAATATCATTCCCTCAAGTGAGCAGTCTGGCTTAATTTCCTGGAGGATGGACTGGTTTGATCTTCTTGCAGTCCAAGGCACTCTCAGAATTGTCCTCCAACACCACAAGGGATAGGCATAGACAGACATGCACACACTCTCACTCTAGGTCAGGAACAATGGTTTTCTGTTTGCTTGTTTTTCAGCTTTTTGCGCGCGCTCTCTCTCTCTCTTTCAGACATTTTTTTCCCCAATTAAACTATTGTTGTTAAATCATTTCCCTTTCCTTTCTCTCTTTCCTTTCTCTCTCCCTCCCTCCCTCCCTTCCGGATGCTAAAGCTCCTTATGAAACTTCCCTCATGATCTCTCTCTCTCTCTCTCTCTCTCTCTCTCTCTCTCTATATATATATATATATATATATATATATATATATATATATATATAATCTATCTATCTATCTATCTATCTATCTATCTATCTCCTACAATTCTACTTATATACACACTTTCCCTTCTGTGTTTGCTGCTGTAGAATCTGTGGGGCCATGTGAAACCTCTGGGTGAGATTTCATTGTCCTGTAGAAGAGCATCATTGATTTGGAAATCTGTGGATCTGAAAGGATTTCAGAAGCTCAGGGGCTGCAAGAGAGAAGCTGCCAGTGATTCAAATAGGTAGGTGCTATATGTAGTGGAAAAATAATATAAATTGGATCCTTAATCTCTCAGCTGATTGTACTAAATACCAGATTAGGTTGATTGTTATGTTGAATTACCCTTGTTATGTGATTATAGAACAGCTTAGGGATTCATATAATAGCACAGTGACGGGTTTTAGAAGAGTTGATATTATACTCTGAACAATGGATGTTCCCCCTCTCCCAGCAATAAAACCAGGTCTTTCTGCTTTTTCATAGTTCCTCCACTGCATGACCGCCAAACCTCTGTTTAGAGAGGAAGGAGTTAAAGAGGAATGGAAGGAACCAAGCCAATGAATGAGTTGATGGCTTAAACCTCTGCGGAGAGAGCCTTCAGCTGCTTCATCTGAGCTGAGAAGACCAGGTTCAGGAACCCCTTGCCATCTGTTCTTTGCCCCTTGCCATCAAAAACCTTGAGTATGTAGGGTTAGTCTGTAAGATGGGGTTGCAGAAATCTGGACAATCACTAAATGGCAGCAGAACACGAGCATTTTCTGAATTTCTTTACTGCCTGTATGACCGCAGATTTTTGCAGCCCAAATACGGTAGCCGAAGAGTAGGGCCATAGTGGAAGAATGGTGCCAAAGAGGAATAAGGGATTAAGGGAACTTCTACTGCTGTTCCTACTACCTCCTTTTCTGCTGCCATTCTTAGGTCAGCTGGACACTGAGTCTTCAGAAGACCTGGCAGCTTCCTTGGTCACCACAGCTTACCACAATCATCCAATCCTCTTCTCTTGCTCATGAAGGAACAAGGGCATAGGCACACAATGTCTGGGCTGCAAGCATCTAGGTGGGCCACAGAGGTATGGAAAGCTAACTCTTTGGTGCCATCAAGTGGCCACATGGATTTGGCCAGCCTGAATATGGTAGTCCTACGAGGGTCTTCTATGAAGAAGGGACATGAGGGCTGTGTTCTGAATTGGAGAGGACATCCATCAGTTGAGCAGAAGAGGGAAATAATATTTAGAGTGGATGAGGAAGTGAAGGTCTGTTCCTGTGGCAGCAGAAGAGGCGGGGGAAGAAGTGGCTATGTGACCTGTCTTCCCTTTCTCACAGTGAGTTGCCCCAACCTGGGGAGAGGGTGTCAGTGCCTCAGGGCTCCCATTATTGGGTGGCTAATCTGAGAGCTTTTCCATAAATCCCAAAGAGTTCTGTTAACTCCCCCATGGCCTGTGATTTAGCCAAGCATGTCCTGTTTGACTCTGGATTTTGGTGGGAGGCAGAGTTAAGAACATCCAAAGCTGCTTCTACCTTGGCTAAGATTCTCCATCCTTTTCAGAAGTGTTAGATAAATTACGCATGGTGTAGGCATCCAAAATAAATTTGGAAAGCAGCAAGAAGAATAAGGTTTCTGGACCACCTGGCCTACTCAAAGTATAACAACATTAGATTGGAGTCAAATGCTAGTTTGGCTTGTCTTCATACGCTTTCAAAACTTAGGGTAAACCTGACAGAGTCTCAGTCCAGCACGAGAACTATCCAGGTCGGCAAGATGAAACAGGAGGTTGCATTTTGTATGACTTTGCTGGGAAGGTCCATGAGCTGCCACTGAACAATGTTCTTCTATTGTGACCATGTAACTTTTTTCCTGGGCATATTACTTCTATTTTAAAATTTCCCTATTGTATTTTGCTGTAAAATATGGTTCCCTGGCAAAATGTCATGGTTCCTTTTTGCCCCAAATTACAGAAATAAATTTGTTTGTCTGGCAGTGATGACTGAGTCCTGGTGCATGTGGGCTTTGAGCTTAGGATTTGGGAAAAAGACTGCTGATGGCTGGAAAAAACTGAAAATGATGAATAGGAATGGAGGGTGTGCATTAAGCGGCAAGGCCTGGGTTATTTTATTCAGCTTTCTAAAACAGCAAACAATTCCTTATCCTTCACATCCTGGTGCATCCTGCAAATTGCCCAACTCTGGAAGACTTCTGCATTTGTCACCAAGACACACCAGACAGACAATTAGATGATGAAAAACTTTAATTCAGCTCCTTGGACTAGACAGTGGTACCAGCATTTACAAACAAACATAATTCCCTTGCCTCTTAGATTTGAAAGGTGTTACTTGCAAATGAATCTGCATATATCCTTCCGAAAACACTAACCTATCCCTTTGCTATTTGCTGTTTGTTAGCACCAAAGGTGACTGGGTATAAAGAAATCTTTCCTTCTAATTAAACTACCCCTGGGGCTTTGCCAACGGGAAGGAGAGGAGCTGGGCTGAAAAGAAATTCTCATTTTCTTTTCTCCTAAAAAGGCCGGCAAACATACCTAACCTTTGCATTTGTCTTTTGCTACCAATCTTGCAATAACCCATCTGCCTCCATGGCACTTCCTTCTCCTTCTCCTCCTCCTTCTCCTCCTCCTCCTCCTCCTCCTCCTCCTCCTCCTCCTTCTCCCCTCCCTTCCATTCTTCTCCTTCTCCTTCTCCTTCTCCTTCTCCTTCTCCTTCTCCTTCTGCTCTCAGTTCCACCCTTCTCCTTCTCCTTCTCCTTCTCCCCTCCCTTCCATTCTTCTCCTTCCCCTTCTCCTTCTCCTTCTCCTTCTCCTTCTCCTTCTCCTTCCCCTTCTCCTTCTCCTTCTCCTTCTGCTCTCCCTTCCATCCTTCTCCTTCTCCTTCTCCTTCTGCTCTCCCTTCCATCCTTCTCCTTCTCCTTCTCCTTCTCCTTCTCCTTCTCCTTCTCCTTCTGCTCTCCCTTCCATCCTTCTCCTTCTCCTTCTCCTTCTGCTCTCCCTTCCATCCTTCTCCTTCTCCTTCTCCTTCTCCTTCTCCTTCTCCTTCTCCTTCTCCTTCTCCTTCTGCTCTCCCTTCCATCCTTCTCCTTCTCCTTCTCCTTCTCCTTCTCCTTCTCCTCCTTCTCCTTCTCCTTCTCCTTCTCCTTCTCCTTCTCCTTCTGCTCTCCCTTCCATCCTTCTCCTTCTCCTTCTCCTTCTGCTCTCCCTTCCATCCTTCTCCTTCTCCTTCTCCTTCTCCTTCTCCTTCTCCTTCTCCTTCTCCTTCTCCTTCTCCCCTCCCTTCCATTCTTCTCCTTCTCCTTCTCCTTCTCCTTCTCCTTCTCCTTCTCCTTCTCCTTCCCCTTCTCCTTCTCCTTCTCCTTCTGCTCTCCCTTCCATCCTTCTCCTTCTCCTTCTCCTTCTGCTCTCCCTTCCATCCTTCTCCTTCTCCTTCTCCTTCTCCTTCTCCTTCTCCTTCTCCTTCTCCTTCTCCTTCTCCTTCTGCTCTCCCTTCCATCCTTCTCCTTCTCCTTCTCCTTCTGCTCTCCCTTCCATCCTTCTCCTTCTCCTTCTCCTTCTCCTTCTCCTTCTCCTTCTCCTTCTGCTCTCCCTTCCATCCTTCTCCTTCTCCTTCTCCTTCTCCTTCTCCTTCTCCTCCTTCTCCTTCTCCTTCTCCTTCTCCTTCTCCTTCTCCTTCTCCTTCTCCTTCTCCTTCTGCTCTCCCTTCCATCCTTCTCCTTCTCCTTCTCCTTCTGCTCTCCCTTCCATCCTTCTCCTTCTCCTTCTCCTTCTCCTTCTCCTTCTCCTTCTCCTTCTCCTTCTGCTCTCCCTTCCATCCTTCTCCTTCTCCTTCTCCTTCTGCTCTCCCTTCCATCCTTCTCCTTCTCCTTCTCCTTCTCCTTCTCCTTCTCCTTCTCCTTCTCCTTCTGCTCTCCCTTCCATCCTTCTCCTTCTCCTTCTCCTTCTCCTTCTCCTTCTCCTCCTTCTCCTTCTCCTTCTCCTTCTCCTTCTCCTTCTCCTTCTCCTTCTCCTTCTGCTCTCCCTTCCATCCTTCTCCTTCTCCTTCTCCTTCTGCTCTCCCTTCCATCCTTCTCCTTCTCCTTCTCCTTCTCCTTCTCCTTCTCCTTCTCCTTCTCCTTCTGCTCTCCCTTCCATCCTTCTCCTTCTCCTTCTCCTTCTGCTCTCCCTTCCATCCTTCTCCTTCTCCTTCTCCTTCTCCTTCTCCTTCTCCTTCTCCTTCTCCTTCTGCTCTCCCTTCCATCCTTCTCCTTCTCCTTCTCCTTCTCCTCTCCCTTCCATCCTTCTCCTTCTCCTTCTCCTTCTCCTTCTCCTTCTCCTTCTCCTTCTCCTTCTGCTCTCCGTTCCACCCTTCTCCTTCTCCTTCTCCTTCTCCTTTAGACTTTAGACCCATTCACAGTGTCCATTCATATGCAGAAATAGATTAGTGGCTCATCCATCCAATCCATGTCTGTGTTTGTTTCCAACTTTTCTTTAAATCTTCCCACATACACTCATTCATTCAGCTTGTAGGCCTCCCATCTCAAACGCAAGACTCTGGGGGGCTAATAATGATTTTAAAAAGCCCATAACAATTCAATGAATAACATAAATGACAGCCAAGACAGAAAACCAACTGACACACCAGTTAACACAACCATGATACAATCTCAGCCACACACCTGGGGCTGCAGTCTTGGTGACAAGACCAGGCCTTTTGGAAGGCCAGCAAGGTCGGGACAAGCCTCATATCTGGGGGAATTATGTTTCAGAGGGTGAACACAGAACAGCAAAGGCTCTCTTCCTGGTTCCTGCCAGATGACGTTCCCTAATGGATGGGCCCCATGACATGCCTCTCCTGCCGGATGTCAGGATTGTGCATCCTGCCATGGCGCCAGGAAGAAACATCCTGCCATGGACATTAAGGAAGGACCCTCCTGCTGACCTATCAAAGCAGGAAGTAGGGAGCAACTGGGGAAAACTGCCAAACTTGTAGGGTGGGTGTGAATGCACACAGAAGGATTTTTGCTTAAGACCGAGGCTGCAGTGATCAAAAGACTGTGGTGTGAAATTCAGCACCAAGGACTTTAATAGCTAAAGGATCGAAAGCATCACACTGGATCAAACATGATAGATACATCCAGGGAGACATTGTCCTGCAGGTAACCTGGTCCCAAGCCATAAAAGGCTTTATAGGTAATTACCAGTACCTGTGATTGAACCCAGAAGCAAACTGGCAACCAAAGAATCTTGTGGAGCAAAGGTGTGACCTACACTGAATGAGGATTGTACATAACTGCCTGAGCCGCTGCATTTTGCACCAGCTGAAGCTTCTAGATGTCCTTCAAAGGCAGCACCATGTGGAACATATTGCAGCAGTCCAGTCAGGAGGTGATCAAGGCATGAGTGACCCTTAGCAGAGCCTCTTGGTCCAGGAACAGGTGCAATTGGTGCACAGCATGTAGCTGTGCAAAGGCCTTCCTAGACATAGCTGCCACCTGCTCTAGAGCTTGGCAGCAGCTGTGCCCTGAAGCTCAGTACTACAGAAGGAGCAATCAAGCAGAGGGTACCCCAAATCCGCAGTGTGGACAAGGGACTCTGGCGGAAGGCAAAGACTGTAAGCCACTTTAGCTTGTGAGAATCCAAGGAGAGAGTACAAGTCTCGGTACACCAGCCCAAGGATCTGGTTATAGGGCAGCACGGTATAACCAGGAGGGTGAAATTAATCCTGTCCAGCCAAGTCAAAGGTTTGTACTGGGGAAAGTGTGAAACATAATCAAGTTTTCTGTAAAACTTTCCTCCAACTTGTTGTGTGTCCAATTTTAGCCAGAAGAACCCCCTCAAGCAAGATCTCAGAATTGCAAATGAATTGCCAGGCCAAATAAGAACTCTCAATCTAATTATATATGCATATATATAATGGCTGGTAAAATGCCAGGTTTCAAGCAGCCCCAAATCCCAAGTGTGTGACTCTGAAGGAAGTTAAACTTTGTCTTCCAGCATCACAAGATCCAGTGGTGAGATCTGGATCCAAATGCCCCCAGATAAAACAGGCCTTAATCATCACCTTTGTCATTTCCCTACAAATAGAAAGGTAGCAAAACAGAGTTAAAACATCTTGCCTAGCCATCTGCCTTGCCTTGCAAGCTTTCTACAAGTAATTGCTTGGTAGCTACAGTATATGCTTAGCTATCTAAATGGTTTTTTGCCTTATTATACAGCCTTCTTGTGTTGATATCAAGATGAAGAGCTTCTAAGTATGCAGCATTTCTAAGGAGTGAAATGTTGAGAACTTGATGTCCACAGTTCCTGACACTTTCCTAGGGAACTGTGAATATACATTTTGAGATGAGATTTGGCCAGATTTGTTTAAATCTGGTCTTTACTTATTATTCTGTTCCATAACAATATCACCGACCGATCGATCGAGAGATAGAGAGATATGAAATTTGCATTGATTTAAATGTGCAGCTTTGCTTTAATACAATTTTGCATGAACTTTCTCTAATAGACAGTGGTGTGGTACCTCAAATTTTGATGCTGTTGTTTGTAAAATACTTTTTCGAATATTTGACTGCATGCTATGAAAACATTCTGATCTAAAAAATTCTCAGTCATGTAGTAATGAACCATTGGTTGTAACTTATTAAGGTTTTAGATGGTTAGATTTTATGGTACAGTTTATTTCTACATTGTTAATTCAATATAGACTCAATAACTGGTTTTAGACTTCCCCTACCATAACTTTTATCGTTTTTCCCCTCCCCCCTCTTAACTAGTTTTAACCTTTAGTTTTTAAACTTCATCATAATACAGTGTAATGCTGCATTATTTTATGTATAGTATATTTACTCTAAATGTGCTATTCCCCTGTGGCTGAACCTTTTTATGCCTTGCTTCAAGCTGGTCACTGACCAAAACAAATTGCTGTCTGTCTGTCTGTCTGTCTATCTACAGATAGTCTTCGCTTCACAATCACAATTGGGATGGAATTTTGGTTGCTGAACAAAGCAGTCATTAAGCAAATCACCACAGGCATTAAGTGAACCATGTAGTTGTTAAGTGAATCACACAGTTCCCCACTGATTTTGCTTGCCAGAAGCTGGCCAGGAAAGTCAAAAATGGTGATCACATAATCATGGAATGCTGTGATGGTCATAAATGTGAACTGGTTGCCAAGTGCCCAAATTGTGATCATGTGCCTGTGGGGATGCAGTGACGACCGTAAGTGTGAGGACTGGTCGTGAATCATTTTTCCCAGCACCGTCGGAAGTCCAAACCATCACTAAATGAATGGTTGTTAAGCGAGGACTACCTGAATCTAGATTTTTAAAAATGGATTAGGGAACACTCAGAGCATTATCGTATCACTCAATGGGTTTACCAAACAGAGGTGCAGTTCCTTTGTGGGGTGGGGGATGGGGGATGCAGGCTGAATTCTTGGTGATCACATTATGCTGTGAGTGGGAGTTTGAAAATGTAAACCATCTTGATATAACCCTGTTACTTCTATGGACAGTGAACTTTCATTGTAAAGGACTAATAAATTGACATTGCTTCCTTACATTCAGGGTTGTGTTCCGGGCCCTCTTTTGAGAACAGTAACTTGTCCAAGTAGATAACCTCTTGCGTGCATGTGACAAGCACAGAAACAGGGGGAATGATAGAAATGTATGAGATTCCTCTGTGGAGAGGAAACACCCTATGTGCAGGCATGGACCCAAGTAACTGCTGATTGCTGATAGTTCTCTGTGAGACATAGAGTTCCTCAAACGTGCAAACACCCCTGTGATCCCAGTGACCCAATATTGAAAATAATCATAATACCATTGATCATTCTCAAGCATGTTGTGAACTGGAAGAAGAAGAGGTGGGAGGTGGAAAGGCCGGATGCCTGGAAGTGCTCAAAAAGATAAGAAAATAACATCACAGCACTGAGATCTGAGTGGGATCTGTTCTTATTCAACAGCCACACCATTTCCTTGTTTCTTCAAAGTTTGTTCTGTGGTTTTCACCCGCTTCATGTAAGCTGACTGCAGAATTCAAAGGGGAAGGGAAGAAATTGGCAAATTGTGTTACAGATGCTCAGTGAAAGATGTGAAGGAGATTGCTCAGCCTGACAGAGCAGGACCTTTCACTTTAAGAAAGCCCCATGAACACTGGTTTATTTATTTATATTTATTTATTTAAATTTCAAATTTTGTCACTGCCCATCTTACTCAAGCATGACTCTGGGTTCTGGTTCACTTACAAAGGCCCAGCACCTTCGTCTTGGCCTTCCTGCAACTTCATCCTCCAGGATGAACATCAATGGCCACCTGACCATTGCAACCACTTGATTACTCAAGGAATCAAAAGAGAAAGTCCATACACACCAAGCCAGCACACAGAAGAGATCTTAGAGGTGAAATTCAGGCAATCTCCCTTCCAACTTATGTAAGGCTGTCACTGAGAATTTTTAAAGAAATGCATTATATCTGCAAATGAATGAGGAAAAGCAAGGCTTCTTTTGTATGGAATAAAGAATTTTTAGATGCAGGGGGATTTAGCACAGCATTAGTAAGAATATCCAGAATAGAAATTGTGGGAAGATCTAGGGAGATAACAAAACTGGGGAAAAGGCAATGGAGGACAACATATGGGCACATTCCTTTTAAACATGGAACATCTGCATTGTTCACAAATGCATGCAAGCATGCACCCATTTAAAAGCTTGCTTCCCCCCTCCCCATATCAAAAATAACAGAATGGAAATAAAGTTTAGGGCCATTAATTATGCTTTGTTATTGAGCATATAAATTTGATGCCACACAAACATAGCTGAACAGTATATATTTATTTGAAAACTCATTTCTGTGAAGCACGGCTGCATCGTCGTATTGATTTAGGTATTTCTCTTATTGGGCGTGATGCCTTTATGAAAGGCAAGCTATTAACAAACTAAATTGAAAAAAAAACATGACTCAGGTTTTTTTCAAATGGGTCTGTGGGCAGCTTAAAGATTGGAAAAAATCTCCGTTTAATGGGGCAGACTCCTTTCCTTGCAATCCATAAAGCTTCCTGGGGTGGGGGGAGAATAGAAGTCTTTAAAAAAACACAAAAAAACAAAGTCCCCAACCCTACAAGATGGAATTTCTTATGCTTCGGTGCAAACCACCCAGTCTTCATGTTGAATCAATAAAAATGTTAATCTTTTCATTTCAAAGGGTCAGCATTTTGACCGGGATGCTGGTATTTCAATCCGGTGTAAAAAAAGGTCCCTTGAAATAGCAACACAAACTGGTTTCCAGTTTCTTCTCTTGCACCAGCCGCACCTAGTAGCTGAGTATGCAGTCATTCATTCATTCATTCATTCAAATCTGGCACTAACACAACACAGGGCATAGGACTGAGGTACAAGAATGTATTTTGGGACAGTTGAAAAGATTTCAAGAGGGAAAAAATGGACTTACAAGCCATTGTTAAGGTAGACACCCACTATACCCCTTAAATCAAGTAAGCCCCTATTCCAAAATGGGCCTTAACCCCTGCTGTTTAACTTAAAGTCAGCAACCTCCCACTCCAAGTGTTGTGCACTCTCAACAGAAAATAATTATCTTGATTTGCAAAGTTTGTCCAATCTTCAAGACAAACTTTATAGCAAAAGATTCTGGACTTCACCAGAACACAACTAGAATTCTGAGACTTCTCAGAAACAATTAACTCACCTACGCCCAAGTAGACATTATTATCAACTACAGCACTACTTCTGAGGGATTGCTTCATTCCTTCTTCCTGCCCTTCAGTTTTAAATGCACGTTCGAGGCTGTGTCTGGATGCCAGAGTCCGAAGCTAGAGAGACATTTCTACCAAGAATTCATTGTTCCTGAATCAGATACCCAAGTTTCATTCCCAAGTTCCTGCTCTTCTCCCTTCTCTTCAACAGAGGATTCATCTATGAGGCCATGATGGTGACTATCATTCCTTTCTACACAGCCATCTGCCACAGAAGAAGTTTCCCCTTAAAACATTGCTGTCGGACAAGGCAGCTGACTGGTAATTTGTTGAGTGGCACCAGAGGTGCCATATGGAAGATGGTATATGTAGTTTCCTCCCATTTCCCCCTCCCTCTCATTAACATCCCTTGGGACCCCTCTGAACCCCAAAATGTAATGGTTGCCTCATTACCCAATAAGGCACGGACTCACTTAGACGGGCTAAGGATTTCCGTTTATTGAATACAGAGTGCATACACGCAAAAAGCCGGGAATGAGGGCGTGGCAGCGGGGTACCCCGTTTATACCCGCGTGGCGGACCTTGTCTCCCTCCACCCCCTATTGTCCCACGAGTTGGATCCAGATCCCTGATGGGCTATCTGGAAGCGATACCGGTCTGCTGATGGGTGATTAGGGTGATCACCGCTGGTCTCTTCTGTCTCTTCTTCCTTATCCGTTGCAGGTGCGTGCCCCGGGGTAACGTGTGGAAGTTCCACCAATCTGTTTGATGGCCCTTCTGGTTCTGGCAAAGGTGTGCCTCCTTTGTCCCTTGATTGCTTTTGGTGGTTGAGTGTTTAAAGGATTAGGGCTATCCCTTCCTCCTTCCTGAAAGGCATGTTCCCCGTTGTGATGCGTGGATGCCTTGCAACAGGGAACATGACACAAAATCAACTGGTATCATATAATATTTTAATTACCAGTTTTATTGTATGCCACCAGAGTCACTTCATGTGAAATGGATGGCTATATAAATGTGACAAACAAACAAACAAATAAATACGCAAATAAATAAAATGTGAAAGCACCCCACAGTTTTTACTAGAAACCACCACAGGTAAGATCCTTTTTTTTTTTTTTTCTCATCTGCTACTCCATCAGAAAAGTCAATAATGAGCATTCTCCTGCTACAGTATTTCACAATTGCAGAACCAACTATCCAGAAATAACACAGGATAAAGTGAACAACATAGAGAAAAACTTATCTTGTTTTTTTTTTTTAAATGGAAATAAGATCCAATATGAACTGGGTGTGTGTCTGTGTGTGTGTGTGTGTGTGTGTGTTGTTTTGTTGTTGTTGTTCTGCCTGTTGACTTTGTCCCATATTATTAGAATTATACTATGAAAGCAAAAGAGACACAAAAACCTTAAATGGCAACTTAGCCCCAAGGAAAACTGACTTCCCTGGTAAACTTTAATTCAATTTGGTGCCTTTGAGTCAAATCTTGTTCAGTTTTTCCTTCTTCTTCTTGGTTTGCGCTATTATTTTTTTTCTCCCCTGCTCACACACTGACATTTGATTTTTGAGTGGAAAGCTCACATCTTGTTATTTCTGTAACAAAAAATGCTCTCCCCATCTTGTACTGGCAGATGAAAGCAGAGGGCTCTTCTACTCCTGGAAAGATACTAATTGTTATAATTCCTCTTTCCGTTTCTATGGCATTTTTCATCTCAATGGATTCCAATACCTTTTTATATTTACAATTTTGGGGGGAGGGGGGAACCTAAATTGAGAAGTCCTCTTTTAAAAGAAGTGAGTCAAAGTGACCAGGATTGGTTTGGACAACTAAATATAGTTACGTATGGACTGGGATAGAACTGGAATGGAATTTAGGATTTTTTTCCCCTTTGTTTGGGCCCACTTTTGGACAGCAGGAAAGTAGGCAATTGACTTTTGACAGCCATGTTCAGAGAGGGTTCTGACGGTCACAGAAAGTAGGGTGAAGAAAGAGGTCATAATTTGCCTCTCTTTTGCTTGACAGGAAGGTTTAATGTGTCTGATGATGGGGAGAAGCATTGTCTGCAGTGCAATGCCTTTATCAAGCTATGATTAAGGCCTCTCTGTAGTGCAGCCTTAAGCTTCTTAGCTACGATCCATAAACTGGCCAGAAAGGAAGCTGGCTTAATATATATATGTATATATGTATGTATGTATGTATGTGTATATATATATATATATATATATATATATATATATATATATATACATACATATATACATATATACATATATACATATATACATATATACATATATATACACATACATACATACATACATACACACACACACACACACACACACACACACACACACATACATACATACACATGCACACATACTTGTGGGAAACATAATGGGAATTTTTGGAGCTTATGCAGGTGAGAGAGGGGATTTGAAAATGAAAGCCAGTGGCTAATGGCTGCCATTTTTTTTCTCCCATTGAGAAGGTGTGACTTCATCACTTGCAATCATTTTGAAAGTACCTTTCTAACACACTCCTCACTAGATAAATCTTAGGAAATGGATCCTGGGGTTCAGTCCTCACCATAGTTTGCCTCTCTGGCTGAAAAAAAAAGGGGGGGGGATATTCTTTCTGTACGCCTTGAAATCATTTATGATGTTAGTTTTCGGCAGGAAAAAAACCAGGAACCTCTTTTTTCCCCTCTTTTAGAAGCATCTGGAAGGGTCTGAGACTAGCATTCTGTGGGTGTTGAGATGATGGACTAGTTGTTGGGAGACCCAGTTTCAGCCATGACAGCTTCCAGGGGGACACTGAGACAATCCTTGTCTTGCAGCCCAAACTACCTCACTGGTTGCTTGCTATGGGAACTGTCAGAGGAGAAAGAGCTATACCTATTGCTTAGAGCAGTGTTTCTCAATCTTGGCAGCTTTTAAGATGTGTGGCCTTCAACTCCCAGCAAGCTGGCTGGGGAATTCTGGGAGTTGAAGGCCACACATCTTAAAAGCTGCCAAGATTGAGAAACACTGTCTTAGAGACTTTGGTAGAAAGATAGAATCTAGATTCAACCAATAGACTTACAGATAGTCCCTACTTAACAACCATTTGTTTAGTGATAGTTCTGACTTACAACAGTGCTGGAAAAACTGACTTACGACCGGTCCTCACACTTACAGCCGTCGCAGCACCCCCGTAGTCACATGATCCCTGTTTGGGTGCTTGGCAACCTTTTCACATTTATGACTATCACAGCATCACGTGGTCATATGAATGCCCTTTTTGACCTTCCCAGCTGGCTTCTGGCAAGCAAAATCAATGGAGAACCGTTTGATTTGCTTAACAACCATGTGGCTCACTTAACCCCCATGGTGATTTGCTTAATGGCCACCGAAAAAAGGTTATAAAATTGGGTGGGATTTGCTTAATGACTGCTTCACTTAGCAACTGAAATGTCGGTCCCAGTTGTGGTCATTAAGTGAGGACTACCTGTATCTGGTTATTATTTATTTCTTTAATTGTGTATTTTGAAACGTGTTCTTTAGCCCTAAGAATACCTTGTAACCACTAGCAGCGAGGCAGGTATTACAAAGTTCTTCCTGCTAGCATTCTTCTTTTCTAGGCCTGTTTTGTTTGGAAGTTAAATTTTGGGATCATTCATTGTCCTGACCTGCTTGCTTCTTCCTTCTCCCAAGCCTGAGAATGACCATATTCACTCCTCCTTGAGTAATCCATGGCTAAATGCAGTAACAAGTTACAGATCTTTGACTAAAACCAAGCCTCTCCTGAAAAATGTACAGAGCTGTGGAAGGGCAACATTTCAGTCTACAGAGTTGCAAATGGCCAAGATAGGCAATGAAATGTTAGGTTCTGTCAAAATGGAATTCATCAGGGAACTGCCAGGCACATAATTTAAAGAACCCACTATTGTCTGTTTCCAGCTGAGCATTTGCATTAAAACGTGGCCATACCTAGAGAAGTTTAAGTATCACAGAGAAGTATAAAAAGCCCATTGAACTGACAGAGAATGTTGCAATGGTCCCAAGTTTGAAATCGACATGAAAGGTCGAGGGTCACACTTGTTTTCATCTAAAATTCAACCACTCTTAGTTCTGTACACTGCACAAAAATTGCAATCTGCTTTAAGCTCTCTGTGAATAGACTGTGCACTTAAAAAGAAAAAGGGATTAAACTTCCCTTCCTTAATTACTTAGTATAATTCTGAGGAGAGCTACATACAGATCAAATAGTTGTAAGAGTGGGTCGGTGATGGTTTAGAGCTAATCTCTGGAGAATGCCAAGTTTCCTATGTTTTGGAGATGAGACCATGCTGAGGAACCAGATTCCAACAGGAAAAAAGTGCTACCAAATGTTGGTGGTGATTATTATTTGTATGATAAATACTGCAAAACTGTTTAGGTGTGGAGTTTACTTAGTTGCATGTTCCTTTAAATAACAGGAAAACAAACCAATGGTGTTTTTTCTCCCACCTAGTTCCCTTTGTGATCAAGGCTTTCCTTAAAGCAGCTGATCTTTTCCTGGGATCAAGTGGATGTCGTCTGCCATGGGACAGCAATCCTGGGGAACAATGTGTTTGGTTTAAGGGCTTGTAGACCAGTGTGGGCTTTGTCATACACTCCATAGCAACATTTTGCTTTTGAACTTGAAATGTGGCACAGCTTGAGTTGCTTAGACCCTTTATTTCTATTATCTTCCCTTTGTGCAATAATTTCACCATTTTATAGAAAGCAGGGATAAGGGAAAGACAACCATTTAGGACAAACTGACTTTCATTCTGCTCAAACAACCAATGAGATCAGATGGGTGGCCAGCAAATTAAAAAAAAAAAAATCCGGTGGCTGAGCTCATCTTTTCAATTAACAGATGAATGCTAAAAGTTCTTTCCAGTTTCATTGGTAATAAGTTTTCACCAGTACTTTCTGGTGTGAAAAGAGCTTATGGTAGAGATGTATATGGGGGGGAAAAAATATAGAAAGCCTGATCTCTCCAGGTTTCCTAATAGGTGCTAAACTTAAAAGGTGCTTCAGAGGGTACTGTTGAATGAAAGAAAGGTAGCAAACACAGAGAAGGCCAGAACTGCAAAATGGTGGGTGTGGCACCTGGATCCAAGCTCCGCCCCTTTTGGATGTGCCTTGATGGTGTGCTGCATGCATGAAGAAAAGGGGTGAGGTTTCAGTCATGATATTGTACCTGCCATCTTGCAGATTTTGACCCCCATAATAGATGCCCATGCATACCAATATATAGGTTTTATCACAGAGCCAAAATGAGATTTGCTAATTTTTTCAGGTAGTTCATTCTGAAGCATATTTACTCACTCACTCACTCACTCAATCAATTCATTTTATTTAGAAGGCTCCCTGACAATATTAAAAGCAATTTTGTTGTTTATTCGTTTAGTCGCTTCCGACTCTTCGTGACTTCATGGACCAGCCCACGCCAGAGCTTCCTGTCGGTCGTCAACACCCCCAGCTCCCCCAGGGACGAGTCCGTCACCTCTAGAATATCATCCATCCATCTTGCCCTTGGTCGGCCCCTCTTCCTTTTGCCTTCCACTCTCCCTAGCATCAGCATCTTCTCCAGGGTGTCCTGTCTTCTCATTATGTGGCCAAAGTATTTCAGTTTTGCCTTGAATATCATTCCCTCAAGTGAGCAGTCTGGCTTTATTTCCTGGAGGATGGACTGGTTGGATCTTCTTGCAGTCCAAGGCACTCTCAGAATTTTCCTCCAACACCACAGTTCAAAAGCATCGATCTTCCTTCGCTCAGCCTTCCTTATGGTCCAGCTCTCGCAGCCATATGTTACTACAGGGAACACCATTGCTTTAACTATGCGGGCCTTTGTTGTCAGTGTGATGTCTCTGCTCTTAACTATTTTATCAAGATTGGTCATTGCTCTTCTTCCAAGGATTAAGCGTCTTCTGATTTCCTGACTGCAGTCAGCATCTGCAGTAATCTTTGCACCTAGGAATACAAAGTCTTTCACTGCTTCTACATTTTCTCCCTCTATTTGCCAGTTATCAATCAAGCTGGTTGCCATAATCTTGGTTTTTTTGAGGTTTAGCTGCAAGCCAGCTTTTGCACTTTCTTCTTTCACCTTCATCATAAGGCTCCTCAGTTCCTCTTCACTTTCAGCCATCAAAGTGGTATCATCTGCATATCTGAGATTGTTAATGTTTCTTCCAGAGATTTTAACTCCAGCCTTGGATTCCTCAAGGCCAGCTTGTCGCATGATGTGTTCTGCATACAAGTTGAATAGGTAGGGTGAGAGTATACAGCCCTGCCGTACTCCTTTCCCAATCTTAAACCAGTCTGTTGTTCCGTGGTCTGTTCTTACTGTTGCTACTTGGTCGTTATACAGATTCTTCAGGAGGCAGACAAGATGACTTGGTATCCCCATACCACTAAGAACTTGCCACAATTTGTTATGGTCCACACAGTCAAAGGCTTTAGAATAGTCAATAAAACAGAAATAGATGTTTTTCTGAAACTCCCTGGCTTTTTCCATTATCCAGCGGATATTGGCAATTTGGTCCCTAGTTCCTCTGCCTTTTCTAAACCCAGCTTGTACGTCTGGCAATTCTCGCTCCATGAACTGCTGAAGTCTACCTTGCAGGATCTTGAGCATTACCTTACTGGCTTGTGAAATGAGTGCCACTGTTCGATAGTTTGAACATTCTTTAGTGTTTCCCTTTTTTGGTATGGGGATATAAGTTGATTTTTTCCAGTCTGATGGCCATTCTTGTGTTTTCCAAATTTGCTGGCATATAGCATGCATTACCTTGACAGCATCATCTTGCAAGATTTTGAACAGTTCAGCTGGGATGCCGTCTTCTCCTGTTGCCTTGTTATTAGCAATGCTTCTTAAGGCCCACTCAACCTCACTCTTCAGGATGTCTGGCTCTAGCTCACCGACCACACTGTCAAAGCTATCCCCGATATTGTTATCCTTCCTATACAGGTTTTCTGTATATTCTTGCCACCTTTTCTTGATCTCTTCTTCTTCTGTTAGGTCCTTGCCATCTTTGTTTTTGATCATGCCCATTTTTGCCTGGAATTTACCTCCAATGTTTCTAATTTTCTGGAAGAGGTCTCTTGTCCTTCCTATTCTATTGTCTTCTTCCACTTCCGCACATTGCTTGTTTAAAAATAATTCCTTATCTCTTCTGGCTAACCTCTGGAATTTTGCATTTAATTGGGCATATCTCCCCCTATCACTGTTGCCTTTTGCTTTCCTTCTTTCTTGGGCTACTTCTAGTGTCTCAGCAGACAGCCATTTTGCCTTCTTGGTTTTCTCTTTCTTTGGGATGTATTTTGTTGCCGCCTCCTGAACAATGCTGCCAACTTCTGTCCAGAGTTCTTCCGGGACCCTATCTACTAAGTCCAGTCCCTTAAATCTATTCTTCACCTCCACTGCATATTCCTTAGGAATATTAGTGAGCTCATATCTAGCTGATCTGTGGGTCTTCCCTAATCTCTTTAGTCTGATCCTAAATTGTGCAAGAAGAAGTTCGTGATCTGAACTACAGTCAGCTCCAGGCCTTGTTTTTACCGACTGTACAGATGTCCGCCACCTTTGGCTGCAAAAGATGTAATCAATCTGATTTCGGTGTTGTCCATCTGGTGAAGTCCATGTATAAAGCCGTCTCTTAGGTTGTTGGAAGAGAGTGTTTGTTATGCAGAGTGAATTGTCTTGGCAAAATTCTATCAGCCTGTGTCCTGCTTCGTTTTGTTCTCCCAGGCCATACTTACCTGTAATTCGAGGTGTCATTTGACTGCCCACCTTAGCATTCCAGTCTCCTGTGATGAAAATAACATCTCTTTTAGGCGTGTTGTCCAGTAGGTGCTGCAGATCCTCATAGAACTGCTCTACTTCAGCTTCTTCAGCATTTGTGGTTGGGGCGTATATTTGGATCACTGTGATGTTAGATGGCTTGCCCTGAATTCGAATTGAGATCATTCTATCATTTTTTGGGTTGTATCCAAGCACTGCTTTAGCCACTTTACTATTAATTATGAAGGCTACTCCATTTCTTCTGTGGTCCTCTTGTCCGCAGTAGTAGATCTGGTGGTCATTTGATGTGAAGTGGCCCATTCCAGTCCATTTCAGTTCACTGACGCCCAGAATGTCTATCTTTAATCTTGACATCTCACCAATAACCACATCCAATTTGCCCTGGCTCATAGATCTTACATTCCAGGTTCCAATGGTGTGTTGATCCTTAGAACATCGGATTCGCCGTTCACCACCAGCACCGTCGGCCGCTAGCCGTCCTTTCGGCTTTGAGCTAGCTGCGTCATCACGTCTGGGGCTAGTTGAGCTCATCCTCTGTTCCTCCCCAGTAGCATTTTGACCATCTTCCGACCTGGGGGTCTCATCTTCCGATGGTATACCGACATATCTCTGGTTGTACTGATCCATTTAGTTTTCACGGCAAGAATACTGAGGTGGGTTGCCATTACCTTCCCCAGGGATCGCATTTAGTCTGACCTCTCTGTCATGACCTTCCCGTCTTGGGTGGCCCTTCACGGTTTAGCTCATGGCATCATTGAGGTGCTCAAGCTCCAGCACCACGACAAGGTAACGATCCTTTGCTGAAGATTAAAAGCAATAGAAACCAAAATAATGATAAAAAGAGGAGGGGATACAGAAGAAAACATTTTTGGAATGACACCATAATGGGTGTGTTGCTGTCATGGCTTGTACCAGTTGTCTATATTTGGAGATCCTACATTTCCCTACAAAAGGGGAAAAAAATGGAAGAATTTGGAAGATACTAGGAAGAATTTTGATGTAATGCATGACAGTTTTTTCAGGTAGATTCTACAAGGCTTATGTTTGTGTTTTAACATTTTCTTAAGAGCAGATTTCTGAACTGTAGGGCTGGAATGAGCACCAAGGATACAATTGTCATGCTGTGAACTAAGGTATCTGGAAAAGCCTTTAAAGATGCAAGTTGGAAGAGGTAACATTCTAGACAGTTTCAGTTTATCTCCAAAGGTACTCACAATGTTGGGTTATAACAAAGATAAGTTAGTTTTTAGCATTCTGCAGGAGGATGTAAGAGCTGCCTTGGTCCATCCAGCCTTAATTTTACATCGAGAGAATGGATTTTGAAAAGCAACATCTAGGACACTCTCTGAAAAATATTTCCAAATGCCACTATTTTCTATTACTTTGTCATTGACTCTTAATGTGTTTTTCAGAATGATTTGGTTCTTCCTTGGATAAAGAAGAAAAATGAAAATTGCAAAACTGGGTGGGGGAAGCCTTCTATCAGGCGCTACTATGCAGCACTTTTCTTTGCAAAAGACAATTTATAGCAAAAAAGCTTGCATTTCTTTTGGTTCCATCACTTCAGATGGCCAGTGCTGAGCAGAAAATACAATAAAAATGCTGGCCTTCTCCTGAAAAGATTCAGATGATTGACATTAAAGTAGAAAACAGTTAAAGCACTTAACCTTGGGGTGCTCCTGGGATAAATTTATTCTTCTGGGCCTGGTTTGCATTATTATTGTTTTGCCTTTTTATTCACTTCAATTGAATATTTCAGTGCTCTTCCAATGGATCAAACCCTGCATTTTGACATCCCTTGCCTGACCCTGTTGAGGGTGAAGCCACTGTGTGCTTGTCAGGCTATATTCAGATGCTCCAAGCTGCATGGAAAAGCCTCTGTCGTGGGTGTTTTTCATACCAGCTTTGACCCAAGTTATTAGAGATAAGAAAATCTAGCACAAATAAGAGTTGTATCATGGGACTCTAGAGGAACTCTTCAAGCTGAAGTCAGAATTCATACTGGGTGAAATGATAGGTCAATGTTAAATGCAAGAGATCAGGGGTGTCTATAGGGAGGGGGTGGAAAAAGTCAAAATGGTGGCCACCACCATGCAATCAAACCCTGCTTTTTTTTGCATACATTGCAATGCATGTAAAAAAACAACAACAACTGCATGCATCTTTGTCCTTGAATCAGGGTGGTGATGAGAATGAGATGCCTTGGAGCAAGTCCTGATTCACTTTGAGGGCTTTGATCACAAGGTCATGGCTGCCATCTTGACCTTTTTGATCCTTCTGTGGACACCCCTTCAAGTGCAAGGGGGAGATATAATTTCTGAAAGCTATCATTACCGCTGGTTCAGGACCTTTAGTACCCAGCTCTGCTGGTGAAAGCAAATCAGGACACACTCAAAAGCATCTCATTCTCATCACGAGGACTCAAGGACAAAGCTGCTTGTTCAAGAGCTCTCCAGACCAGCAACATGAAGAGCATCAGTAGTCACACTGATGCATCCCTCCCCTGCACTCCCAAATAGTCCCAGTTGGGTACCATGCTTATTAAGATCAAATACATCTCCAACCTTTCACATTCTCCAGAATTCTTCATCAGACAGGGTGTAATAACAATCAAGAGATGCGGGAAGAAGAAGTCTCCCCCACCACTGAAAACATGTTTCAGCTACTTGATGTGATGTTCAACCAGTGTTAAGTTTGCCTAATGTTCCAGAACAAAGTAAACATTGGCTGTCCCAGCACAAGCAGTTAGATCTAACTGCTGGGAGTATCTGCATTCCTAGTTCCAAAATAACTTGATTTGCTACAAACTAGCACTGAAGGTCGGCAGTTTGAATCCGCATGATGAGGTGAGCTCCCGTTGCTAGTCCCAGCTCCTGCCAACCTAGCAGTTTGAAAACATGCAAATGTGAGTAGATTAATAGGTGGGCAGCTAATGGCGTTCCTTTTAGTCATGCTGGCCACATGACCACAGAAGTGTCTTTGGACAAACGCTGGCTCTTCGGCTTTGAAATGGAGATGAGCACCACCCCCTAGAGTCCGACACGACTGGACTTAATGTCAAGGGAAACCTTTACCTTTACCTAGCACTGAAGCAATATGTTTGTGTAGGCAGTTGCATCTTGGTCTGATTGTTTTGTCCTCCAGTCTCTTATCTTCTACTTCAGAAGCTGCTTTCCCAACTCTTTCCTTCTGTCCAGAGTCACTGGGAGTCAGGCAGCATATAAATGTGTTGTTGTTATTTTTTGCTACTGAGCCTAACTGAACCTGATGGAATAGACTGCATCCCTGGTTTCTGACCCTGAATTTATAATCCCAGCTTTGTCTTCTATAGTATTGTGTATCTGCAGCTGATTATCATTTTGCCTTCCCCCCCCCCTTTGCTTATAATCCACACATGCTTCCCATTCTGTTGTGATTGGGCTCATGGCTGTCAGCCTTAGCCCAATAAATATTTCCCGGTGATAAGATAAAGCATCTCTCTCTTTGTAGGAGAACAGCACACTGGAGAGAGTTACTCATCACTGATAATTTTACAATATGCTTGTTTATTGGGGGGGGGCACCCACATTTATATGATGGAGACTACCAGGTTTGGAAAAAAAAATATTTGTGTGTGTGTGTGTTTTGGGGGGGGGGAGTAACTGAATATGAGCCAACAATGTGATGCAGTTGCAAAGAAGGCAAATTAAACTTTAAGCTGCATCTACAGGAGTGTGATTTTCAAAGCTTGAGATATAATCATCCCTCTCTATCCTGCTTTCATCAGATCCCACTTTAAGTACCGTGTCCAGTTCTGGGACAGCGCATTAAGAAAAGATTCAGAGAAAGAGGAACAGGTGTGCTTGCAGAGGAGGGCAATGAGGATGAGCAGGGGGCTAGAACTTAAGTCCAGGGTAGGAAAGGTAGAGGAGATGAGAATAATTAGCCTTGAGGAAAGATGAGTGAGGGGGGATAGGACAGTCTTCTTCAAGTACTGTGTTGTTCTATCTTGTTCCAGAGTACAGAATGAGATATAATGGACTTAGTTAGCAGAAGGTAAATTCTGTTGAATGCAATGATACCTTTCCTAACAGTGAGAGCAGCCAGACAGTGGAACTCATTTTCCAGAGAGGTGGTGAGCAGCCTTCCTTTTCCTGGATGTGCTCAAGTAGAGGCTGGACAGTGATTTACCAGGGTGCTTTCCCTGGGATTCCTGCAGCATGCAGGGGAGAATCTGCTAGCTTCATGACCCTTTGCAATTCTGCAACTCATGTACCTGAAAAGGTGTCATAAAGAAGGTCAAGTTGGGTTCTTTATGATTCCAGAGTGCAGGTCATGAATCAATGGTGGGCAGGTTCCTTTTCAGTGGGGGGTCTTCTTTTATTGGATACATCCCGGGGTGTGCTGCAGGGAGATTAGAGGGCATGTGAATCCCTTGTTAATTTTTGGGGGGGAGGTGTGTTATCCAACTCTTCAAAATATAGTGGGAAGATAGTACAGTAAGGAGTACTAAGGAAGGATCCATCCATAGTGCACTAGTTGCATCTGCAGAGGTGAAGGAACTAAGAAATGCTCCAATGTTCCAGCTCATAAGGCTATTATTTGGGACAGCACTTGAGGAAGACCCCAAAGAGGGGGAGTTACAGATTATACAAGGCATCACCCTTATCTGTAGGTTGAGTCATGGCAACTGGATTTCTTTCTGTTTGGTGGAAACGTTTCGCTGCTTGTCCAAGCAGCTTCTTCAGCCTGGGCAAAGGTTGGTGAGGGGACTCCATATCTGTCTTCCAGGGTGGCTGCATTGTCCCTACACCTGAATGGCTTGTTAATTGGGCAATGGAGGTGTGGATTGTCTTTGGGATGTCTTACTCCTAAAATCCCTCGCTCATCCCCAAGTGGATGTCTGCCAGCAACAAACAGGCTCAGAGGGCACTGAGGTTCCATAGTTCAACCCTGAGCTACAGATACTCTCTTCTATCCTAGATATGTTGTGTGAACAACGTCATTTTGTTAGATCGTATCTCCTCATGCATCATCTGACTTGGAGTAGATGCCGCTGTCCGATTTGTAGATGATCAATATGATCCTGGCATCTTCAGATGCTTTGAAAAACAACCCTCATAATGCACAAGCAGCATAACCAATACTCATGGGTTGAAGGCACTGTCTAAAGGGTTTGTAGAGCATGAGATTCACAAGGGGTGGACAACTGCCATCAGCTGGTGAGCCACACTGCATTTCATAGGGCCTAATTTAGGGAGGATGGAATGGGTGCCTTAAGCTGAACTTTTTGACCTTACTCATTCTGGTAGGAGGTTATGGGTCCACAAAAGAGCTTCTATCAAGCAGCATGCAACTCCTAGACTGCACACTTTATGACTCTGTTCCAAATGTACCAATGGATTAAAACATTTTTGTCTTTTTCTGATAAATAGCATGCAAGACAGAATTAAAATAATAATAATAATAATAATAATATATTAAACATGTATGCTGCCCAACACTCAATGACTGAGAGGTTCTGGTAAAAGGTTACTTAGATATCCATTCCATTCATCTTTATTTCCCGTGATTCTATGTTTTCCTCCCTCCCTCCTTCCTTCCTTCCTTTCCTTCTTTTCTTTCTATAGCATGGTGGCATTCAAGGAGAGCATCATTTTATAAATGGCCTACTTAGAAATTCTTCTTGCCTTGGTTCTGTGTACTTCTTCCTTCTTTTTCTTTGGAAAGTCACAATTTGGCTCAGCTGGGTGTCCCATCTGAGTCATTTACTTCCTGAACCGAATCTGAGAATTTTAAAAGTGAGAAATGCATAATAGCAGATTGTTGCCACTGAAATCCCCTTTCTGAAGTCCACTGTGATTAAAATCCAATTTGGGATCTGCATTTTAATCTGAGATTAATGAATTAACCTATTCATCACTCTGATTAATGCTTTGAGGCCAAGTTCTAATCCATTATTTCTACACTTGTTAGTGGCAGAGTATCAATTCCATCTGCACAGAGTATACAAAATTAAGATATTGATGATCAGTGGCTGATTATTTGTAACTGGTGAAAGGGTGCTCAAAGTCAAAAGGGTGCTCAAAGTTTCATGGAATGTAGCCTGCAATCTGTTCTGTGGTATTTACACAAATAATGACCATTTTTTCCCAATTTATTTATTAATTTTGCTATTTAGAAGAGCAGCCAGAATGTGTGACCTGCTCTTAGTGGCTACACGGGTCCAGACCTGACTAGGACTTGGATGGGAGATCTTCTAGGAAACCAGGGATATAGGTTAGACTGGGAGACCAAAAAATCCACCTGTTGCCAAGAGAACTCTGTGGCCTTCTTCATGAAACCATCAAGAATCAACTTGATTTAAACTAGTGTGGGACAGAGACATTCCCCTGCATTTTCCCCCTCTTCCAGTTCTCCTTTAATTCATTGAATGAGAATTTGGTTTAGAAATCCTCTAAAAGGAGAAGAATTTAGAGGAATTTTCATGGGTGGAGAGATGTTCTTGCAAGGATTTAGTGATGAGATGGCCAAGTGGTATGTATGAACATCCTCCTCCCCTCCCCTCCCCTCCCCTCCCCTCCCCTCCCCTCTCCTCTCCTCTCCTCTCCTCTCCTTTCCTTTCCTTTCCTTTCCTTTCCTTTCCTTTCCTTTCCTTTCCTTTCTTTTGCATGCTACTTTCTCTGGTGATCTGCAGTCTCCCACACTACTTTCCTTTAAGTCCCAAGTATAGACATTAGGATGAACTCCCCCGCCCCAAATATTTTTTTTTGGAGCAGTCCTGTTGTCTCTTCTAAAAGAAAGTCCTGCTCTTGATCAGTTATTGGAGCCCTTCTGCTTCTTCCCCAGGGGGAAAAACAGACCAAGTGTCCACCCATTTTCTCTATCCACAAATGTCCAAAAGTCATTCATGCCCAGCTCTAATTTAAGCTTCTGGTTTATAATGGGAACTCTTCCCTTGTGCTTCTTTAGCTACCCAGGAGCCCAAATAGACATGTAACATTGCATGACCACATGGGCAATTCCTGGAACCTCTGAGGAACCCTTTACTCTTCAAAGAATTTGGAGCTGCTGTAAGAATGCTAGGCTTTTAGCAAGGCTCTGAGAGAGAGAAGAAAAATCCCTTGGGCACTTTATTGGATTTTGAAGACAATTTTCTGTCCCCCAAGGTTGTAGAAACACCAGACGCTCTGCCTGATCTGACTAATCAAACAAAAGATCTTCTGTAGCAAATTATCTAAATGGATCCCTAGAAAGATTTGTTGAGAACTGTTGTGAACCTCATCAACCAGAGTTTACTGTTTTGTCCCTTGAATGTCTAGATGGTCTCACTTTGACCAGGGGAGAGTAATCAGTATATCACAGCAGTGAAATTACAATACTTTGCTAGTTCTGGCAACATACCTGCTATTTAGATCACTGAGTAAAAGATGCAGATTTGTTAAAGAAGACAAGACTAGTTAAGTTGTGTACCTCTTTCAAATTATAAGCTGGCACATGTGTTTTTAGCTTTGTGTGATATAAAAACCCACTTCTTGTTACATGGTATTATAAGTACATAAGAGTAGCCCTGCTAGATCAGGCCAAGCCCATCTGAATTTAGCATTTTGAGTCTCACAATGGACAACAATGGACAACCAGGTGCCTCTTGAATGCTTGCAAGCAAGAAATGGAGATGTACCCTTCTCCTGCCATTATTCACTTGCAGTTATGATTTGGATACCCATCTAGACCAGTAAATTTCTGGAAGAATGTTCATTTCCGTATCCTTAATGCTATCATCTCCCATATAGACTACTGTAATGTGCTCTACATGAGGCTACCCTTGAAAAGTATCCAGAAGCTACAGCTGGCCCAAAATGCAGCCTCGCAGGTGGTTTTAGGTGCTTCAAGATCAGCACACATAACACCTTTGCTGCGTGAGCTGCATTGGGTGTCAGTCTGTTTCCAGGTCCAATTCAAGGTGTTTGTTATGACCTTTAAGGCCCTACATGGCATGGGGCCAGGCTACCTGAGGGACTGTCTCATCCCCATCACATCAACCCATCCCACCCAGTCATGCAGAGAGGGCATGCTAGGGACCCCGTCTTCAAGAGAATTCCATCTGGCAGAGTCCAGGAGATGGGCCTTCTCTGCAGCAGCTCCCACCCTTTGGAACATCCTTCCCCCAGAAGTGTGGTTGGCCTCCTCTCTTCTGGACTTCAGGAAACAGCTGAAGACCTGGTTTTGTCACCATGCCTGGAGTGGGGAGAGGTAGAGCCATTCTTGGGGCTGGCTGGTTCCCTAGTCCTGCTGGAACCGGTCTTGTCCACTTTGGGTGGAATTAGATCTGCCATCGCTTGGATTTCTTTATATTTTATATTTATATTTATTGAGATCATTCTGATTTTATTGAATTTTATACAGTTTTACTGGGAACCGGCCAGGGTCCCCTGAGTGGGGGAGATGGGTGGTAATAAAAATATGATAAATAAATAAATACTACATTCTCTCTTGGCAGATAGACTCTTTCTGAGTCTTTCATAAAATTTCCTTCCACCACCCCAATCAGGAGGTTTACATTTATTTTGCTTTAATTAATCTAACAGACAATTTAAGTAGGACATTTAAATGAGGGAGAAAGAAATTCCTGTTAAGAATGTCTGCCTGATTCACCCTCATTCTCATTTTTGTGGTTTATACAGTAGCAAGTTGACTGTGACCTAAACAGCTTTGGGACACATCACCTCATTAATTTTTTCACCCCAGCATAGACAGTTAATTCCTGACACTTACTCAACAGACAATCTGAGCCCAAGAAATGATGTTGGAGCAAATGTGATTAAAAACAAAAACAAAACAAAACAAAAAAACAAAAACAAAACACTAAAAGTCCTTTGAAAATTGGAAAAACCAAAAATCACTTTGCCCTTTTGGACTCTTTTCTTAAATTACGTCAGCAAGTGCTGTTTTCTGTGATAAGATGGAGAATTCAGTCGTATGATAGGAAGTCATTAATACAGTATAACTGTGGTTTAAGATCAAACTCATCTTTTCTCTCTTTACCTTGTCAAGTGTTTCAACATTTTATGTTGTAATGTTATGACCAGAACTGATCACTATAATCTGAGTCAGGATCTGACTAAAGTATTTGCATAATCAAAGATTTCCGTGGATGCCAGCTTAATTTGCATTCCCTGCTTCTTTTGTACTTTAGACTGGATCCTGTTAAGATTTATCCTAATTAGAGATGGAGATCTATCACATAAGGTTTTTTTTAAAAAAAAAATCAGAATGTTACAACTGGCAGTTTTCAAGAGATTTGAAACTAGGAAGTGCAAATTAGTGAGGGAAGAGAACCCTTTATTATGATTCAAAAGGAGTCTTCTTTAGGAATTGGGAAGGATTTTAAGCTAACTAAACTAATTAACTCATCCTCATTTGATATGCAGGCTGGAATAAATGTATCCTTAGAAACTGTATTCAGCTCCAAGTTTTGCCATGTGCTATAGTTCCTGAATCAAAAACTTTGCTGTGAGTAATGGGGGAGATGTGTGCTCACAAACCAATGTGGATTGTCATATTCTGAGACTGGAAAGGGATGGTTTTGTGAAAATGACAGGGGCTGGAAATAGTTTGTCTATCTCTTGTCCTACAATGTCTCTGAACAAATAAGGCCTTCCATCCCGCCCTCCCTATAAAACTCATTTGCTTATTTTAAATCTTGCTTGGTTCCAAAGACAAAGTATTCCTCCAATGTTGCATTGCACATATTACAAGCTATGGGCCCCACCCCATATCAACCTCCAGCTGAGGCACTCTTGTCTACTGCAACACATGTTATATGGAACTGTCTTTGAAAAGTGCCCAGAAGTTGCAATTCATGGAAATGGGGCATGTAGATTGCAAACCAGTACAAGATCATTTCATGTCTCTACTGAAAAAAATTAGCAGTGGTTTCCAGCTACTTAGCCCACAAAATGTTGGCACTGACCCTTGAAGTCCTAAATGCTTTAGAGTTGACTGTCTAAGCCACTCTCTCTCCTGTTCTGATCGTGGGAAATCCTTCTGAATGTGCCTTACTTTTGGATGCTCATTTATCTCACACACGGGAAAGAAACTTCTTCAGCATTATTCCCAGACTATGACCAAAGTCCCAAAGGAACTGGGCTTGGCTCCTATTTTTTTTCAGTATTTAGAAAATTGAAAAAGACTCATGTCTTTTGCAAGGCTTTTAATCATTAGATGATTTTAGTATTTGTTTTAAGGTTCCTTTAAATCTGTGTGTTAATAATTTGCTTTTATATATATATATATATATATATATATATATATATATATATATATGCATGCCTGTGTGATAATCCATCACTTTTAAGCAAAAGGGGGAATTTGGACCAAGTAAGTCCTTCATCATTGATTTTATATTTTACCTGACATCTGTCTTACTGCTCAAGTTACCTGGATTGTGAATATCAATCTTTCTTTCTTTTCATTTGACATTTTAATGGACAAGTGGTAAACCAAATGATAGGTCTTTGAGGTGCATTACAAGAAGGATATTTTAATAGAAAGGGCATCTGGATGGCTTTGAATGATTGTTTAAAGACTTCAAAGGGAAAGTTGTAGCATCAAAGGTGACCATATCAAGCTAAGTGGAACAGATGATGCTTTGCAGCATTAGAAAACATGGGCATGAGGAAGGGGTGGAAAGGAAAGGGGGATAGATCTACAGGGGAAGGGAATGTGAGCAGAGGAGATCTTCAGAGGAGATCTTCAAATGCCCTGAGCATTGCAAGAGCAGAGCTCTGCAGTATGGAATTCCAAGCAATCATTCTTTGTGTCATTACCTTGAGAACATCTTGAGAAGAAGAATCCATGTTACAGGAATGCTGGTTGCATTATTATTGATGAATTTACTGAAATCATGTCATAGGTTGGTGGCAGGGATGGCACAAGAGGACTATTGCCTAAAATGAAAGAAGATACTGTGGCATCTGTAGAGAGTAAGGAAAATTACCTTGATATATGCAGGAACCATTACCTAAGCAAAAGGGGCTGGAGCATTTTTTTAAAGTCTAGAAATCCAGATAACTTTCAGAAGTGGCTCAGACAGAAAGCTTCCTAATTCAGTGAATGATAAGGAGGAAGAGGAGAAGGTACAACACATTCAGACCTGTAAGATTCTGTTATTATAGCCAATTTCGATAAGTGTATTTTTAACCTTCCTGTGGAGTTGATTTCCTGGTCTGGTCTACCTAGTGTGGCTGACAGCACCACTCAATACTGAACTCTTCTTAGGCCCTCTTCCCCAGTGGTAGGAAGAATGGTGAGGTTGCCCTCCAGTCCTCAGCATGAAGTACTGAGAGATGAAGATGGCAATTCTGTGTGCAAGTAGGCACTGTAAACAGCTCACAATGTGTCCTTTTGATTTCCTCAGAATGCCTACTGGAGTTGCAAGCTCCATAGCGCCACATATTTTAGGCATAATGATATGACTGCTCCAGGTGGTAGGTTCTAAACACAGCAGGTAGGGACTACCCTGGATTGGTTTCCTGACTCAAATCATGGTTTCATTGTGCCTAAGGGCAGGACTGGACTGGCAAATTTAGAGAGATACAGGATGAAATGGCTGTAACTGGTTCTATGAACGGTTAACATCCACAGAGGCTAGAATTGTATGTTGTTTGAAACTTCCTACCATAAGCAGGTAGGTACTTCCTGCTGTAAATTGTTCTTCTCTGCAAAATAATACAACAGCCCAGGTTCTGGAAGTCAGGGCATTAGAAATAAGCACCAATGGTCCAGTTGCGGTCACTCTTGCTAGGAAAGACCTATAGTCCAACATCCTAGTTACATTCCAGTGGACTTAAGAGTGGTTGTGCAGAATGTCCTGTTTTGGCATGAGAACTCTTGGGGTTTCCATATTCCCCTGGCATACAAGCCACAGTGACATCCAGTGTGCCATGATACATGGTGCAAAAGATGCAAATTACATAATTCACAGCATTTTTGTGATGTTGCCGTGGCACAGATGATGTCACTTGCCTCTGCCCCCCCCTGAAGACATGCCAGTGAACTTGTTATGAGGCAAAGATTTATGGTAACCCAGTTTCAACAAGTGACCTTGCTATATTGAGAGTTTGAGATGAATGAGCTTCTTCGTACTGATGTAAGGTAGCAGATGACTATAAACCATCTGGATTATGGAAAAATGTAAACAATTAGGGACAAATTCACCTTGCTAAGAAAGACATCTTGATAGGTTTTTCTGAATTCTTCTTTGAAAAGCTGCCTTTTTTTCTCATTAAAACAGCCAGCCTCTTTCTGCCCGCCACTGTTCTCCTCTACCTCTATCATCTTAAAAAAAAAAAAGCAGTGAAGGGATTGTTTTATGGTTGAAAATTAATGTAGCCCATTACATCTGAGAAATTTCCTCAATATATTACTTGCCAAGCCCATGGCCCCCACAAAGAAAATAATTTTAATTTATCTCATTTTTCAAAGCTCAGTCAATGATTGTTTAACCTAGAGTGCCATCATGACTAAGTGTGGAAATGCAGAGGTCCTTGGCCATTTGAGTGGTGATCAGCTATTAAATCCACTGACTGCTGCAAATGTGAATCCCCAGAAAGAAGATATGTCAAGTGGAATGTTTGTGTAGTACAGCTTCTGGGTTATCTATACTGGCTTTTTATATTCCTGAATGGTCCAGAAATCTCAGGGCTGATTCAAGCGTTATTCTTCTTCCCCCTCCTTTGTTAAAGACTTTGAATAGATGCAGAAACATAAAATAAGGTCCTTTACCATCCATCCATCCATCTGTATATCTATCTATCCATCATCTACCTCTATCTATCCATCTATCCATCCATCCATACACCCATCCATCATCTATCTATCTGCAGTTTCAACACAGAAGCTCATCCTGAGTTTGAGAAGTTGGATTCCTCAAGAGACCCAAGCAGGAGCAGATCCAACCCACTTTAAGTAAAACCAGACTCTGGGTCTCCAATCACTGGGGCTAGGGGTGTGGGGTAGAGACTCTAAGTGATTAATTCCTCCCTCCCTCCTGGCTCATCCAATAAGAAAAAGTATCAGACCTCTTTTTTTAAAAATCAATCATATCAGGTTCTTGGAGACTGCCTGGACAAGTCCCTGCAGTTTTCTTGGCAAGTTTTTTTTTTTTTTTTTTTTCCAGAAGTGATTTGCCATTGCCTCCTTCCTGGGGCTGAGAAAGAGCGACTGGCCCAAGGTGACCCAGCCAGCTTTCATGTCTAAGGTGGGACTAGAACTCACAGTCTCTGGCTTTCTAGCCTGTTGCCTTAACCACTACACCAAACTGTATCTCTATCAGACCCCTACTTGTGAACAAGTAAGAGATGCTTTTCTACCTTCATTAAAGAAAGAACAGCTATGCAAATATATAGACAAGATCACACAGATACAAAAATAACTTAGCAATATTTATTAGGAAGAAAGGGATGGGATTACATGAATTTTAGCAAAAGGTCTATTTCCCATTTAAAAACACAATATACTATATATCCAACAGTACATGATGGCAAAGACTCCTCCTCTTCTTCCTCCTCCTCCTCCTCCTCCTCCTCTCCCTTCCATCCTTCCATCCTTCTCCTTCTCCTTCTGTCCCTTCCATCCTCCTCCTCCTCCTGCTCCTCTTTTCTCAGTCTCTTCACTGGTACTAAAACCACTTCTCAGTGGTGGTCCATGTGTCTGCTGAGTTCCTATCAGTCTGGTTACTGATCATTATAATATGATGACAGCAGATCCCACAGTTTAACACAGTATTGTGTGGGCTGATTGATTGATTGGATCTACTCTTGCAGTGCCCGAGGCAACTAACCTTTAAAAAAAATAAAATAATAATTATTGAATATAAAAAGTTACAATCCATTAAAAGTAAAGATAAAATAGTTACTAATATCATTTAAGAATAAATAGCCTGGAGAAAGAGATGCACTTTGATTTTTTTAATAGTGAAAAGTATGAAGGCCAACTACAGCTCTCAAGAGAGTATGTTTCTTTGTTTCTTTACAAAATTTATATGGCCACCATCTCATATAATGTTTCTAGGCCACATACAACAAGCAATAAATCCAGGATAAAAACAAAACTGCCCTTCCCCCTGTTGAGATTGTCCTACTAACGATTAAGACTGCTATTGTACCTAATCATTTTGGCCGGGTGAAGAGGTTGTATTTGATTTACTCCTTTCACATGCTTGATGCAAATCGCCTGGGGGGAGGATCCTGCCCGGACTTGTTTCTTACTTCCTCTTTTTCTCTCTGCCGATATGTAGCAAGCCAGGAGAGCTAAGTCCTTTAAATATGTTTTGCTTTTGTTTTGCTTTTTGTAAATACATTATTTTTATAGATATGCCTGGTGTGTGTGACTTTTCTGATCTCTCCTGGGCTAAAGGCTTTCCCAGCATTCTGCCAACAGGTTATGTGCCCAGTAAACAGCCCAGTAAAACCCAGAGAGGAAAGAGATCAGCTCCACGCCTCATGCACAATTTAGGCAGGTAGCAAAGACCTGTGAAGATTTTCTTTGGAGCCACCTGGAGATTTTCCAGCAACTGCCAGTCTACAGGACAAAGAAGCCAGCTGAGGTGACTTGCAAAAGAAGGAAGAAGCCATGGCTACCTCCCAGCCCTCAGGGATGCCTCTGGAGCGCCTATCAGAGACTGACTATTTGAATTGGGCCCTGAAGATGGAGATGTATCTTCTCAGAGAGAATCTTTGGCTGCCAATTGGTGAGCAAAACCCCCCAAATCCCAGTGCTGAATGGCTGAGACAGGATGAGTGGGCTAGAGCCACCATTATCCTGGGAGTTGAGGACAATCAGCTAGTCCACGTGCGAGGTATGCAGTCTGCAAAGCAACTTTGGGATGCTTTGAGAGACTTGTATGTAAAGGCAACAGCAGGGAGTAAAGTTACTCTGATGAAAAAGCTGTACAGAGCCTACCTTGCAGAAGGAGATAGCCTTCCTGAGCACCTGCATTATATTCAGCAGCTGTTTGTTGAGTTGCAGGAGAGAGGAATGGAATTTACACCTCTCACAAAATCCTACATCTTCCTGTCCTCACTGAATGAAACGTGGGACACACTGATTTCTACCCTGGAGGCTATGCCTCAAGCAGACCTCACCCCATCGTATGTAACACAGCGCTTACTCGCTGAATGGGAGAAGAGAGAGGAAAGATCCCCCCCATCTCTTCTGGAAAGCTGCAATACCAGAAAACGAGAGAAAAGAAGGGAAAGGAACCTAAGGCCACAGCACTAGCCAGCCAGCGATGCTTCACTTGTGGTTCAGCTGGACATTTGCAAAGAGACTGTGCCTTGAGACCCAAGAGTAGAAAGACAGAGGAGAAGAACAGAAGGGCAACACAGAAGAAGGCTCTTCAGACAACCCAAATTGCACAGGTTGCTGAGAAGGGTAATTCTGATGTATGGGTGTTAGATTCTGGGGCCAATTGTCATTTATGTAATTGTAAAAGCTCTTTTGTGTCACTGTCTAAAACTGAAAGACAAAGTGTATCTTTGGCTGATGGGTCTGTGACCAAAATTATGGGACAAGGTGACTTGTATTTATCCTGCTTGGGAGAAACTGTAAAAGGTGTGTTGTATGTGCCAAATTTACAATCAAACCTTTTTTCTGTGGCACAATTGGCTGCAACAGGGTATATCATAACATTTAAGAAAAATGGTTGTGAGATACGTAAAAATGGGAAATTGTGTGCTACTGGTATGTTAAAAGACTCCTTGTACATTGTGCAAAATGCAAGGAAGCCAAGCTGCAAGACTGCAGTTGGCAACACTCCATATCATGACCAATGTGTACACCTGATGCACAGGAGATTTGGTCATGCTAATTTCAAGTATATAGCACAAATGCCACAGCTGTGTGCTGACCTAAAGATAAAACCCTGTGATAAATACTTAGACTGTGTAGTTTGCAAAGAATGCAAAACACTAAAAGCTCCTGTGAGTAAGCACAGTGACAGAGTTACAACTAGACCTTTGGAAATTGTACACTCTGACGTTATTGGTCCTTTTGTTCCAAGTCTTGGACAAGCAAGGTATGCAATGACCATCATTGATGATTTCTCAAGATACACATTTATCTACATCTTAAAACATAAAAGATGAAGCATTTGAGAAATTTGAAAGTTTTGTGACATGGGCAAATGGAAAATTCCCTAGGCCTGTATCTGCACTCCAATGTGATAGAGGAGGAGAATACCTTTCTCACAAATTCAGAAGGTTCCTAGTGGAAAAGGGGATATAACAAATTATTTCTAACCCTTACACCCCTCAGCAAAATGGTGTTGCTGAAAGAAAGGGCAGAACCTTGCAAAATGCGATGGAATGCATGATTAAAGATTCACATTTATCTTCTAAGTATTGGGGAGAGGCAATATCTACTGCCTGTAGATATTGTACAAAACAGATTGTATAACTCTGTGATTCAGGACACTCCATTCCATTTGTTTTATGGTGTGAAACCAAAGGTAAACCATCTTAGAGTGTTTGGTAGCACTGCTTGGGTTCACATTCCAAAACAACAGAGAAGGAAAGGAGGCCCCACAACAAAGAAAGCCATCTTTGTTGGCTATGAACAAAGCCAAAGGAGCTACAGGTTCATAATGGGAGAGAAATTAATAATTAGCAAAAGCGCTTCTTTTGCTGAACAAAACTGGGGTAGATTAAATTCTAGCTCTCCAGTTGATCTGACCACCACAAGAGAACAGCAAGGACTTGCTGATGGTGATCTTTTGCCTGATGAGGACATTAAACCAGAAAAGCAAACTGAAGATCTGTCTGATGAGACAGATGCTTCTCAGGAAAGTGATAGGGGTCAAAATTTAAGCCCTGTATTACCTCGCAGATCTCAGAGAAGTAATAAAGGCGTTCCTCCATCACGTTTTCAGGCTGAAACAGTAAAGGCTTTTCACATATTCACAGAACCTGAGTCTTTAAAACAAGTGAATGCTTTACCACCTGAGATTGCACAAAATTTGCATTCTGCCATGCAACAGGAATTAGCATCCTTGAAAGAAAATAAAACATGGAAACTGGTAAATCTACCTCCCAATGAACGCTATCTGGGTTGTAGGTGGGTTTTCAAACTGAAAAGGGATGCTGATGGCAAAATCCAAAAATATAAAGCAAGGTTAGTTGCAAAAGGGTTCACTCAAAGGAAAGGTTTAGACTTTGACAAGACTTTTGCACCAATTACTAAAGGTGAATCAATTAGATTACTGTTAAAAGTTGCTGCACTGAAAGGAATGTCAGTTAACCACTATGACATTCAAACTGCATTTCTCTATGGTGATTTAGTGTGACGTATCTGACTCCATTACTGCACAGCTAGATTGCATGTCTCTCACGTAGCCTCAGGGCATGACTTGTATTTCCCTATTCTCTTTGTACTCACTCCCCCGCCCTGATAGAACTGCTGAATAAAAGGAGGTGGGGGCGTGGCACCAGGAGGCAGTACCAGCAACCTCCTGAGATGTAGCGTCACTCACCACCACAAAAGAATCCTGTGCCTACCGTTGTTTTTTCGACCTCACCCTTGCGAGGGAATCGTTGGCTCATTCCCCCCCAGGGAATCCCATAGACCGAAGGGCGAAGGACTGGTCGCGTGACGCGACAACTGGGGGCTCGTCCGGGATCCCTTCGGTCTCACGGTGTGATCTCTGTCTAGAGGTGCACTGCCTTCACTCTCGTTACTACGCACCTGGAAAAGGCTCTGCAATCGTAAGTAATGGGCTCCCCACTCTCCAAAGTTTCGTCAGTTCATAGGGACGAACTTTATGATTTAGTGAAGAAGGCTAACTCTTGTCAAAAGGCTAACGGTACGACCATCTTTCCCATTTCAAAAAAATCGGTGACTCAACTCCTACTGTACATGGACAGACACTGCCCTGTCTATCCTTCAGAGGGGTCGCTCAAAGCATCCACTTGGGAAAGGATAGGAAAATATTTTCATGATACCCCACGAGCACCCGTGCCTATTCTGACTGCCTGGAAGGCTGTTATGGCGGCCATCAACACTCTTTACCCTCCCCCGTCTTCCCCGGAAACTTGCCCTTCTCCTCCCGGCCCAAAAACCCCACCCCCTCTTGCCGCCCATCTCGATGCTGCCTCACCACCACCCCCTCCATACCCAGCCGTTCCTCCTCCCCCTTCAGCTCCAACCCCCGGATCCCCTCAACACCACCCCCTAGGAGGCGCCATCACTGAACTCCTCTCCTCCCCCCTCTCATTGGAAATGGAGAGTCCCTCTGCCTTTCCCATGACCATCGGCCTAGGGGCGGCGGGAGGAAATTTGTATAACAATATTGAACTTAAGGTTTTGAAACAAATCAAAGATGCTGTAACCACCTACGGCTTGCACTCTCCTTTTACTAGGGGAGTTTTAGACTCTTTAGTTACTGCTAACACTGTTATGTTATTGTATGATTGGAAAATGCTTTTTTCTATGCTTATGACCCCGGCGCAATACGTTGTGTGGCAATCTGAATACGACAAAGGGGTGGAAGTAGAAATTAGAAGAGGTCTTCCCGCAGGGGTGACCGCAAATCAATTATTAGGAAAGGGACAATTCGCAACCTTAGTCCAGCAACAGAACTCCCCCCGTCGTTGTTTTGCTATTATTCACATGTGCGCCATGAATGCTCTCAAAAGAGTGGATGATTCCGACTCTCAATCCACCCAAACGTTTTTGAAAATAATGCAAGAACCAAATGAACCATATGCTTCCTTCATAAGTCGCCTTCAGATTGCTTTAGACCGACAAATTGATAATGCCACGGCTAAACATGAGCTGCTAATGAAACTTGCTTTCTCTAACGCTAATCATGACTGCCAGACCATTCTGCAACCCGCAGTCAATCAACCGGGTGTAAAGCTTGCAGACTTCCTGCAACTCTGCAGAATCGTTGGTACCACCTCTCACAAAGTGAGCGCTCTCGCTGCCGCCATTACCACCTCGCTGCCTTCTACTAACCCCTCCCCTCAGCTCCATTCCCCGGAAGCCCTCGCAATCACTCGTCATGGAAATTGCTTCAATTGTGGGAAGCCGGGCCACTTTAAGAATCAATGCCGTGCACCCGGGGGAGGTGGGGCTCCCCCTTCCACTCAAAGGGGGCCGCCCCCCCCCTCCAAACCTAAAACTCCTTGTCCCAGGTGCCGCAAAGGCTTTCATTGGGCCTCGCAATGTCGCAATAACTCCTCCCCTCACCAGCCTTCGGAAAACTAGATCGGGGGTTGTCAGCTAACCCCGCCCCAAAGGCTGAATTACCCATCACCAGCTTCCCTGTGGAGTTGGCAGAGGATCTTTTGTATGACGATCCGGGGGCTGTCCTTTCCCTTCCTCTTGTTGTCACGCTGCATAAACCCCTCCCTCCTCTTACCCCTGCTTTGCTTATTCCCAACTCCTCGCTTACGCTTGAGGGAATGGTTGCTGCTCCCTATTTGTATGATTCATCAGATTTGACACAAATTGCTCTGGCAGGAGTGGGAGATAGGTGCTTTTCCTTAAATAAAGGAACAATTGTCGCCACGCTCATACTTCTCCCTTCTCCTGATATGCCATCATTGTTTGCCTTGCAGCAACCAGTCCAAACCTCTAAACCCACCCTCCTTGTCACACTAAATGGTCGCTCTTTCGAAGGCTTGATTGACACCGGCGCCGACGTCTCTGTCATTCGTTCCGCTGAATGGCCCTCCTCCTGGCCTATCGCTGAAGCCTCCTCGGTGCAAGCAGTAGGCGGAGCACAGGCCGCTAAGGTCAGCTCTCATTGGCTTTCTGCTGTGACTGCTCATTCTCATATTACAGCGTATCTAAAGCCTTATATCTTGCCTTTGCACTGTAACCTATGGGGCCGTGACTTGCTTTCACAGTTCCACGCTTTTATTCAACTTCCCTAATGGCTTTACAGGACCCTTCAGGGTCTCTCTCTCTCTCTCTCAAAACCTCTGTGCCGGTATGGGTTGATCAATGGCCACTCACCAAAGAGAAGCTGGACGCCTTACATATCTTGGTCCAACAGCAGTTAATTGAAGGCCATATCGAAACCTCCACCAGCCCATACAATACTCCGGTATTTGTCATCAAAAAGAAGTCTGGCAAATGGCGCCTCCTACAGGATCTTAGGGCTATCAACACCATCCTTCAGCCCATGGGACCTTTGCAGTGTGGACTTCCCAACCCCAACTTGATTCCGGAAGGACACGACCTTATTGTAATAGACCTCAAGGATTGTTTTTTTTCCATACCTTTGGCGCAAAAGGACAGAATTATTTTCGCATTTACGGTACCGGAACTTAACAATTCAAAGCCTACTGCTCGGTACCAGTGGAAGGTCCTCCCACAAGGCATGTTGAACTCACCCACAATGTGCCAATTTTTTGTCGATAAAGCATTGCAACCCTATAGATCCCAATTTCCGCATTTTCTTGTGTATCATTATATGGATGACATTTTAGTCGCTGCTGAGGGCCCGAAAGGGACAGTTCAAAAAACTTTTCCTATTCTTTTAGCCACCCTAGCAACGGCAGGGTTGCACGTTGCACCAGAAAAGGTCCAGTCTCGTTATCCAATGCAATATCTAGGCCACAAAGTTTTAGCCTCCACTGCTGCCCCACTTCTACCTATGCTCACGCTTCCCCAGCCGACCACCTTGGTCCAATTACAACAATGTCTGGGGGTCATTAACTGGGCCCGCGCATACCTTGCTTTAACTACACCCATGTTATCACCTTTATTCCAAGCGTTAGTGGGTTTGACAAACCCAGCTGACAAGGTATACCTTACAGAACAACAATTGCACGCCCTACAACAGGTCAATGCCGTCCTTACGACCCAATGGGTGGACCGTGCGCTCACTGACAAACCACCCTCTCTTGCCATTCTTTCAACACATCAATTATTAACTGCCATCATCGTCCAAACGTCTGATAACAAACATCTACATATTTTAGAATGGCTACACTTGCCACACACACCTAAGACATCCATCATCACCAGAGCAGCACAAATGGCCTCTCTTGTTGAGAAAGGCCGGAAGAGGATTAGAGCCCTAATGGGACTGGATGTTTCCACCCTGTACATTCCCCTTAAGGTTACTCAATGGGAACCCCTCCTACAAAACTCCACTGCACTGCAGGATGCCTTGGAGGACTGGTGTGGCCAGGTGTCATGCCATCTTCCCCCTGATCCTCGATTGCAACTGTTGCGAACAGTACCCTTTACACTAACCTCGCCGTTCGTTCAGCAGCCACTCAAGGAAGCCCTCACTGTTTTTACAGACGGCTCCAAAACCATAGGGGCTTGTACATGGCAAAATAATTGCAAATGGCATAAACGCCTAACAGGCCCACAAGCATCTGCCCAACAGGCTGAGTTAGCCGCCTTTTTGCTAGCCTTGTCTCTTTTCCCAGAACAGCCTTTGAATGTTATATTAGATAGTATGTATGTCACTCAAATGGCTGTGGCCATGTTTGATGCATATATTTCCCCTGTTACCCCCCCCTCTCTCATGACGCTTTTTTTGCAGCTTCAAACTCTCCTGAAGGACAGAACATCCCCTTTGTTTGTAGCGCATATTAGAAGCCACCAACAGCTACCCGGTTTCCTGTCCGAAGGCAACCACATGGCAGATGAGGCTTGCAAAATTATGGCCTCTTCCCCTCTTCCTCCGCCGCTTTCAGCAGGGGACAGCCATGCTTATTTCCATCAAAATAAAAAAGCCTTGGTGCGCCAATTTGGCATTACATATCAAGAAGCTACCGCCATTCTTCAACAATGTCCAACCTGCAGTTTGCAGGCAAAGTGCATCCCTGAGGGAGTTAATCCCAGGGGTGTCCATGCTTGTGACACATGGCAGATGGATGTCACTCATTATCCCTCTTTTGCACCTTGGAAGTATATCCATGTATCTGTGGATACTTATTCGGGATTCATCCTGGCAACTTTGCAAAGAGGAGAAGCCACGAAAAACGTAATCAATCATTGTATTCGCACTTTCGTCACATCGGGATGTCCCAAAACTTTGAAAACTGACAATGGCCCCGCTTACGTCAGCACTCCCTTTGCTGAGTTTTGCCGTAAGTGGTCCATTACTCACAGATTCGGTATACCATTCAACAGCCAAGGTCAGGCTATTGTGGAAAGGGCTAACCAGACCCTAAAGAATGCCCTTGATCGGCAAACGGGGAAAAAGGCCTTAGGCCCCCCGAGCCTCCCGATGTTACAAAATATCCTTAATCTCACCTTGTTTACCTTGAATTTCCTTAATCTTACCGGTACCCCCCCTGCTACGGCTGCATCTCGACACTTTTCCAAGCCAGTAGTTCCCTCTTCCCGTCCCCTTGTTTATTTTAGGCAACTGCCCAGCCCTGAGTGGAAAGGCCCTGCGCAACTCGTCACCTGGGGAAAAGGCTACGCTGCTGTGCAACTTCCTGATCGAGTGCTCTGGGTTCCTGCTCGCTGCATCCGGCCATATCATGGGCAGTCTCCTGACAAGCACCTTCTTGACCCTCCTTCTCTGTTATCTCTCTTCCATCTCTGCTCCCCTCACAACGAACCCTAAAACAACCTCTCTCATTCGAACCCATCGTTTACGCTACCCTGCCACCATTGGCCGCAGCTCAGCATCCAACGCCATGGAATGTCTTCAACGCTCTCCCATCAAAAGAAAAGGCACCTTCTGGCGCTGGTTTCGCAACAACACTCTTCTCCAAGATGGCGATTCCTACTCCATCACTTATCACTTTCGCCAAACTACCCTTGCTATCACCAACGTACAGTTCACCGATCTAGGACAATATCACTGTGAAATAACAAAATTAATTAAGGGGTTCGCCACCTCATCTCGCCTTACGCTCACCTTATTTTTACTCTCCCTTCCTGAGCCCGCCCGTTGGCAGGGACGACGCCTACTGGCATTTGACGCCCAGGGATCGCATCGCCCTTACAATATCACCTGGACAATCCGCGATGCCTTGGGACAGATCCTGAATACCTCCTTTTGTTATAGCCCAATTATATCTTGTTTCCCTAACCTGTATTTTGACTTTTCAGAAATGCTTTTAGGAGTGACAGCCTACAGGAGGCTGGACGGCTTCCCAGAGCCCAGCCACTCCACCGTTAAAAGATATCCCCTGTATGTGTGCCCAGGACATGACACCAGCCCTGATCACGTGCACGACTGCGGAGGCATAGCAGATTACTTTTGCAAATCTTGGTCCTGCGTTTCCACTGGCTACATCTACTGGACCCCTCCATATAAGACTGATTACATCACCCTCACTCGGTTGAGAAAGGACATTAGATGCACCGCAACCAAAAAGAATGCGGCAGGACAGGGGGGTTGGAATAGATGTAATCCGGTCATTGTACAATTCACTGCTGCAGGAAAAGCTCAGGGGAATGCCTGGGACTCAGGTGTAAAATGGGGAGGTCGTATGTATGCCAGATGGCCCGGGTTTCATTATGGCAACATGTTCTACATTCAACGACAGGTCACTCTCCCTCAGTCCCCACCTGTTGGGCCCAATGCCGACGACATTCACTCCACCTTTCTTAAACCCCTCACCAAACAAAAAAACCCCCTTGTCTCTCTTCTTAACTCCTCCTTTTCCCTTGTTCACACCGCTTCTAACACATCTCGATGTTGGCTTTGTTTGTCTTCCTCTCCACCATTCTATGAAGCAGTCGGTTCTCCTGACCCTATCCGAAACTCTACCTCAGCCTCCTCCTGCCGCTGGCAAAACACCACGTTGACTATCACCTCTATAATAGGGCAGGGCTGCTGCCTTGGCCGTGTTCCTGCTAACTATATTCAATATTGCCTTAATTCTTCTCATGATCACTGTGCCCTCTATCTTCCAAAGAATCGCTTGAACATCAACGGTCACACCGGCCATGGTGGCTACGGTGTACTCTACACTACCTCTGGTAATATCTCTGCCCGCTTGACAGGGCAATACTTTATCCCTGGGAACAACTCTGTTTGGGCATGTTCTTCTGGCCTCACCGCATGTGTATATGGTGATACCTTGTTACAAACTAACGCCTTTTGTATTCAGGTGCTCCTACTCCCCAAAATCTCTATCTATTCCCCTGACGAACTTCTCTCCATTTTAGAGCCCCCTCATTATCCCCTCAAGGCTAAGCGCGAAGTAGTGACTGCTGTAACTTTATCAGTCCTACTGGGCTTAGGTGCGGCTGGAGCCGCCACTGGTGTGTCAGCCCTTGTTGTCAATGATCAGAACCTGCGTCACCTTAGCGTTATCATTGACACTGACCTTCGCGCCATCGAACAATCTATTGTGGCGCTACAAGATTCCCTTACCTCTCTATCCGAAGTGGTTTTGCAAAATCGTAGGGGTCTCGACCTTCTGTTCCTCAAACAAGGGGGTCTGTGTGTTGCTCTAAAGGAAGACTGCTGTTTTTATGCCGACAACTCAGGAGTAGTATTGGACTCTATGAAAGAGCTCAATTCCCGTTTAAAAACAAGGGAATTGGAGCGCCAACAATCCATGTCATGGTATCAAAATATGTTTAGCATTTCTCCATGGCTAACCACACTGTTGTCCGCTCTGTTGGGGCCCCTCCTGTTATTGATTCTCGTATGCACCATAGGCCCCTGTGTGCTGGGTCGCGTTCTCCGCTTCTTAAAGCAGAGACTTCATACATTGGACTCAGAGGTATCCGAGACAAAGCTTGCTGTTCAACACCTGGTCACTGCTGTAGGTATGGAGAAAACACCACTCTTGGAATGGTCCTCCGATAGTGAATCGGAAGTGGACAAGGACCCCCGGTCACACTACCCCCCGAGAGAGGACGCTGGGATGGGTCTCCTTGGACTGAAGAGTCCCTGGCTCCCCGACTCAGACCCTCTGGGGGAGGAACAAAATTAAATAAAAAAGGTGGAATTGTGACGTATCTGACTCCATTACTGCACAGCTAGATTGCATGTCTCTCACGTAGCCTCAGGGCATGACTTGTATTTCCCTATTCTCTTTGTACTCACTCCCCCGCCCTGATAGAACTGCTGAATAAAAGGAGGTGGGGGCGTGGCACCAGGAGGCAGTACCAGCAACCTCCTGAGATGTAGCGTCACTCACCACCACAAAAGAATCCTGTGCCTACCGTTGTTTTTTCGACCTCACCCTTGCGAGGGAATCGTTGGCTCATTCCCCCCCAGGGAATCCCATAGACCGAAGGGCGAAGGACTGGTCGCGTGACGCGACAATTTAGATCACAAATTATACATGCAGCAACCCCCTGGCTATGAAAAAGGGGAGAATCTAGTCTGTGAACTGCAGAAGTCAGTCTATGGGTTAAAACAAGCTGCTAGATCCTGGAACCAAAAAGTAGATGAAAAACTGCAGAATTTTGGTTTTGAAAAAGGAAAAGCAGATCCCTGTGTATATATGAAGAAGGACAAACAAGGCTGTATGTATCTGTGCATTTATGTTGATGATTTGCTGCTGTTCACATCAACAGAAAAACAAAGGCTTGATTTTGAAGCCTGCATGAAAAGCCATTTCATATTAAAAAGCCTTGGAATTATAACAACCTAGGTTTAGAAAAACACAGGAAGAAGAATGGTAGCTTTCTGTTAAACCAAAGGGGAGATAATGGTGAAGTAATGTGAATGGAAAGACATATAAAGTTGTCAGAGAAGATTGGTTTGCATCTTAATCTATAGTGTAAAAAGGGGAGTGTTGAGATTTTCCTACTAACGATTAAGACTGCTATTGTACCTAATCATTTTGGCCGGGTGAAGAGGTTGTATTTGATTTACTCCTTTCACGTGCTTGATGCAAATCGCCTGGGGGGAGGATCCTGCCCGGACTTGTTTCTTACTTCTTTTTCTCTCTGCCGATATGTAGCAAGCCAGGAGAGCTAAGTCCTTTAAATATGTTTTGCTTTTGTTTTGCTTTCTGTAAATAAATTATTTTTATATATATGCCTGGTGTGTGTGACTTTTCTGATCTCTCCTGGGCTAAAGGCTTTCCCAGCATTCTGCCAACACCCCCCAGGTACCAGACCAACAGTTTCCCAGCTCAACCCCCATCCTAGCTCAACTTTTGGGAGAAGAGCCAGTTCTTCATGGCCTTCCAGAAGGCTAATGGGGTAGGAATCCCTCAGATCTCAGGTAGGAGGCTATTCCAAAGGGCTGGGGTGGGCACTGAGAAGGTGTGCCTCCGAGGTCCCATCAGGTGACAACATTTAAGATAGGGGACCTGGATAGTGCCCACCCTACTTAACCTAGAAGAATGGGCAGATAACCTCAGGGAGAGGCAGTCCTGCAAATAACCTGGCCCTATGCCATGTACAGCTTTAAAAATAATAACCAACACCTTGAGTTACACCCAGAAGGCAACTCACACAGCAGTGATATAACTTGGGTGAGCCACGGGGCATCCAAAATTGTGTATGCTGCTGCATTCTGGACCAGTCACAGCCTCCAGATGGTCTTCAAAGGCAGTCCTATGTAGAACCCATTGCAGTTATCCATATGGGAGGTGACTAAGGCATGAGTGACTGTGAACAAGGTGTCCTGGTCGAGGAATGGGAGCTATTGTTACATACAATGAATTTGTGCAAAGGCCCCTGGCCATGCTGCCACCTGCTGTTCCAGCACAAACCATGAGTCCAGGAGGACCCCTAAATCTCACATCAGATTGGGGAGTGTTACCCATCCAACGTCAGAGATGTCAACTCTCTTGACTGCCAGGGGGGGGGGGGGAGAGACTCTCAACCACTCCATCTAAAGTTGAGTCCCAGCTGTTTTCTCTCCCTAAAATGGGAAGGTTGGAGACTGGTTGGAAGTTATCCAAAACTATAAGGTCGAAGAATGGCCTCTGGAGCCTCCACCTCTTTCTAACCCACCACCTCTTTCAAGGCCAGCAGAACCTCCTCCTCCTGCACAGAGGCATTTGCCACTGCCTGGACCCAACCACATGCCACATCCCAGGAGGTTTTTACCAGTCAGGAAGGGGGCATGGGTCCAGTCTACAGGTGGCATAGCTCACAACTCTAAGGATCCTGTCCATTTCCTCAGGATTGACCAGCTCAGACCCTTCCCAGATAACCAAGCTCGGATGTGCCTCAGTTACTTCCAGTGGATTTTCCCGACCCGAGTCAAGTGATTTTATTTAGTCCTCACAGCAACCCTACAAGGGTTCACCTGCCCCCCACCACTTTACCCAGGAGAATCCTGTTCACCTGAAATAGGGCCACTGGCCAGCCATCTGCAAATGCAATAAGAACAGAGAAGTAGGTTCCCAGTGTGCAAAGAAGTCCTTCCTTTTATTAGTTCTTCATCTCTCCTCCCAAGTTTTAACATAGTGAACGAGGGAGGAAAATGTCCCTTCATCCATATTTCCCATTCCTACAAGAGCTCATATCTTCACTCAGAGGTATGTATAGGAGGGAGTCAACGGGGAGGGGGAAAATGATGACATTATTGCAGTATCACAATACAACCTCCACTCCTTTTTCTATGTTTATATAATGGGCAGAAGGCATAACTTTGAGGAACAGGAAGGAGAGCTGCAACCAAGACTATGGTCAGATAAAAGAAATCTGAGTCCAGGGCAGAAATGTAATTTGAGAAAGTGTCTCAGACAAGCTCCTCCCTAGTTCTCACAAAGATAAAGCAAAGGAGGGGGAAGGGTATTCAGACTTGAAAGATTCTGTTCCTATAACCTTATAATAAAAATACTATTGGCCTACGTGGCTTTGGTTTCCTAGTCTGGTCTACCTTGAAGGGTTGACAGTTTGTTACATTGCAGGGAGGTTGAAAAGGGCAGAGCTTGTGACATGACAACACAATGCTCACTTTGTAATTTGGATGAAAACATTGGATCCTGTAGATGCCTCCTACCTCTCTCATACTGTCAACCCATTACACATATACTGTATCCTTTTATTTGCTTTCTCTCCAAGCTCAAGTGATCCAGATGCTTCAGTCATCATTCATCTAAATCTGTATTTCACCAGTCCTGGATTGCAAGTGTGGAAGTCATATTTTGAAGATCAAGGTTGGAATCCAAGATGTCTATACGCAAAAACTGTGTTATACGTTTAAGTCTGAGAATTTTCTTCTCCCTGTTCATAAAGCCAGCCTGCCTGCCTGCCTGCCTGCCTGCCTTCCCCCTTCTCCCTCCCTGCCCCCCTCCCCTCCCGACACTCAAATATACCATATCTTTCCTATCTCATGATTAAAAGGGGTGTTAGTCATTTATATACACAGCATCTAATTGGAAACTAGAGTCCTTCTGCACAGCAAGTTCAAGCCCCATCAATCCCGTAGATCATAAAGAGATGGAGGAGGAAACAGACCAATTGCAGTTGGTCCCTAATTGTCCCTAACTGCAACTTGACTGAAACTCAAGGTAAATACAGGAGATATTTCTCATGACAATTTCATTTCAGTTGCCACATTTCTCAGGAGGACTTCACGGTTCTGTAACTGGCCTGTCTGAACCTGAGAGGGCCTGGGGAATGAAAGCTTGTGCAAATAAACATCTCCAGACCCAGGTGCTTCTGTCTGATCTATCTTTCTAATGCCTGTCTTCAGTGAGGCCGCCATACCTCAGTTTACCTTGCCAGCCACTATTTATACCTTGTATCCCAAAATTTTCTCTCTTGCAGATTTTCATGCCAATGTAAGTTTGACATGAACTTTAGAGCATCTTGACCCACAGTTGTCTCTGTTTTATTACTTCAGCCCAGCATTAGCAGAGAGCCCTAATTTACTGTGGGGTCTGCCAACCTCTAGCACTTCTGTTTCTGTACATCAAGAGAGGCAGGAGCTAAATTAGTTTATGAAATACAAGGGAACACAGCATGCTGGATTGAGCAATATTGATCTTTCTGCTTGTTCACCCTCCTCTAAAGAGAGAGGGACCTGGAGTCTTCATTTAGGAGAATCCATCACAATTTCTTGGATGAATGGAGGGCAGCAGTGGGTCCTGCTTTCTCTGTTGCACTGCCTGCCTGGTGGAACAGCATCCCCATCCCACACCCAGAGATACAGTTGGTCCCAACCCATTGGCCTTCTTTGAGGAGCTAAAGACTTGGTTGTTCCCTCAGGCATAGTCCAGAGAGTTAGATGACCCTGGTTGGTTGGTTGGTTGGTTGGTTTGTTGGGTGGGTGGGTGGGTGGGTGGTTGATGGTGTGATTTTTAACTGGCTGTAAAATAAAACTACTTCTTTGTATCTCTGGCATGTAATATATTGATTGATTGTGTTTTAATTAATTGAGTTGTTCTGTTGTTGTTGTTTTTCCTGGTTTGAGTTTCTTGTTCACTGCCCAGAGTCCCAGTGGGGAGATGAGTGGCCATGTAAATCATTTAAATAAATAAACAAATAATAAACTCTTCTCTGTTCTGTTACTTCAGACGGTAAGTTTTCTCTAATTTTACCAGCCCCTGCAGCGTGTCGTCTTGACAATTCCACCCATTGCCAGAGTCTGAGATACTTGGTGCTTGACAGCCTTCCAAGGACATTCTTCCAGAACATTCCAAAGCTGCCTTCTGCTGTTCAGTGGCTGGTCACTGCAGCACTGATAATTCTGTTTGATTGTAGGAAGCCCCCCAAGGAAGTTAGGCTTCACAGGCTGATTGGGCAACATATCCATGGACAGAAAATGAATTTGATGCCAAGTTGGATTGCAGAATGATCCCAGGATATTGGTGGGAAGGAGAAGGGCTTTCCCCTCTCTCAACATTATCCTAGCATTTGCCATTTGGAGCTACTTTTTAGTATACTAAAATGCCTTTGGCTACTTCTTATTACAGTATTTTAAAACTAGATTTATGATATAAATAAACAAACAAGCAAACAAACACCTACAAATTGCTAAAAATCCACCATCAGATGTATTTGCCTCCCCAGAAATCAAACTGCCCATCTAGTCTGGTCATCGAGAAAGTTTGCTCCCCTCACGAGGTCCACAACGGGTGGTGAGACTATAAAAAAACGCATGCCATCCTCTTTGAGGTAATCCATGCCACCTCTTTGATGCAATTCAATAAACAAGTCAAAGCTGACAATCAAATTTATTACAATTTTCAAATATTGAAAAAAAAAAATGAATACTTATTTCAGTCCTAGCTAACTGACTGTGGGTGCCACTTTTCTTGCTTGCTTGCTTGCTTTTGATCCTGTTCTGATTTAGCTTTTTATTATTATTGTCCTTTGTTTTTGTTTTGTTTGACAGAGTACACTTCCCTGTGTCCTTTGGGACTGAGGTGAGTTATAAGCAGTGTAAAAATAAAGCAAAGACAGACAGACATAATTAAGTTTATTCTGTGTATCCTGTGTATAAATTCCTACTTATAGACATAGTAACTTGTCTCAATCCATTACTCACCTTCTGCAGAATTTTTTACAAGACCATGAGTGAGGAATAACAAATAGCAACTGAATCGTGGTCAACAGTTCCTAGTTGGTCATGACCTATTGTCTGTGTCTTCCCAATTATTAGTTGTTCTTGCTGTTTGAAATGAGTTCATATCTCAAGGCTGCCAGAAAGATAGCCATCCCCAAGTACCTTAGGAGACATCTGAACATCCTAAAAGAGACCAGCAAATCTGGATGCTACTTAAATGTGAAATTTAAAATGTTCAACTTGCATTTAAAAATTGAAGAAGCCCCATCAGCCTTGTCATATAGGAAAGTCAACATTCTCTGGGTACAGAGGGTAGCATAAACATACTTTTGAAAAGAGGGGGGTGGGACCTTTTACCAGCATATTTGAAAGCTAGTACTAAAATAGGAAATAGGAAGGGTGGGGAATCATATATTAGCCATTCCCTCTTTTCAATTTTTCCCTCAGTAACCTTGCTTGGCTCATGATGGTTTCACTCTAGGGCAATACATGTTATTCCCCTGTTATTCCTCTGAATTTTATCAAGCGACAGTGGAGGCTATAATAGGCATCAACTGCTCCCTGGCAAAATGTTTATCTTATACTCCCTAACCTCATACATTAAAAGGATCTTGGGGTGCAAAAGTGGGAAATAACATCTGCCCCATTCTTGAAGGACTCTGTGAGTCAATGATTGGTTCAGCCTAAGGCATCATCATATGTTCCTTTATCTTAACCGGTTTCTCACTTTTTGATTATGATAGTTATTTTTACCATGTAAAGTGCTGAGCAATGGATAGATACAAGGAAAACCATTTCATTATTGGACACAGTCTGGCAAAATGCAGTGATGATTTACTTCAGTTGAAATAAGATAGGTGGTCTAAAGCTGTGCAGATTTGCTGAGAATGTAGGTCTATGTGCATTCAACTAGTTTTCCTATATTCCCTGTACATACTGTAGAACTGCAGAACTTAGCCCAAGGATCTGACATCCTGACATCAACTGGTTTCAGAGATTCCTTTGGCTGGTTGATGAAGGAATGGCAGGTAAATATGTGAACTTATTTGCTTGACCCATAAAGCTGGCTTGGAAGTGAAGTGAAATTGTTGGATTCGACTTAGTTCAGTGGAAGTGAGCTTGTAAGTATAAAGAGAGAATTAGTCAGAAGTCTTGCTGTGCACATTTGCTCCATTTTTGGTTTTATCCATGCTGGGAAAAAGCAACAGCAGCAGAGCAAAAATATTGCATTCAGGAAGTCCCAAGTACCATGCTTTGCATCCAGTGTGTTCCAGTCAAACTATCTCAGGGAACTGGGATATAGATGAACTGGTACTTGGAGCTGAATGTCAGCTGCCCATCAAGGTGCATAATATGACCCTACATCACCTTCATCTGGTGAACCAGTTGAACCCTAACTTGGAAGACAGAGACCTTCCAAGGTGATGTATGTTCTGGTAGCCTCAAGACTGGATTATTTTCAGGGAGGTTTCTTGTTGTTACCTTTGAAGATGGTCTGGAAATTGCAGATCACCCAGAATGCAGTAATGTGGATGGCAAAGGGACATTTCTAGGAGATGTCGTATCATCTCTGTATTGAAACAGCTTTGCTGATTACCAGTTGATTTCCAAACCCAACTCAAAGTGCTCACTCTAGTGCAGTGTTCCTCAACCTTGGCCACTTTCGGATGGGTGGACTTCCACTCCCAGAATTCCCCAGCCTGGCTGGGGAATTCTGGGAGTGGAAGTCCACCCATCCGAAAGTGGCCAAGGTTGAAAAATGCTGCTCTAGTGCATAAAGCCTTAAAGAGCTGAGGGTCAATTCACCTGCAGCACCACTTACTCCATTACAGTTATCTACCCTCTTAGGTCCTCACAGAGCTTATGTCAAACACAGGAGTAGTTTGGATCAATATATAAATTCCAAACTTAACTGATAGTGGGAACAAAAATTTCCAGATCCACCAGCCCCCTAGTAAGTATGAAAAGATTCATTTCTACTGAGAACATTCCAGTGATCTGACCCCAGTCTAAAATGCATTCAACGGCATGCGAGAAGCTTGACATAAAAATGAGAGGTTATATCAGTGTCAGCCAATTCACACATGCAAGTGATCTGGCATGCACAGAGGATGTGTTCAAGCACGGACTAGGCAACCATCTCTTGGGGATGCTTCAATTTAGATTCTTCTCTTGATTTGGGTGTTGGATGCAATGACCTAAGTCCCCCTGGGGTTTATGCAGCAGCAGCAGTAACAAGACTTTATAGGACAGTAATGGCACTGCTGGCTCCTGTGCATAATTTGGAGATGGCAGACATCACAAGGAATTGTCAGACCCTGCAAGGACCACTTAGGTGGTGGTATGAAAAATATTCAAGCCGGAGAATAAGGGAATAGAATAAGTAACCTAATTTTAGAAGCTGATTAGCTAATGTAGTTAGGCATAGGCACAAATGCAAAGCTTTTTTTACTAGGTTGATGACCCTATGGCCATAATTCTACCAAGCACTATTTGCCTTGTGTTGTTATTTATGGAGGCACAATCACAAATAGTGCAAGTGAGGGGAGTGACTGAATGCAAATAAAGATCACTTTCATCAGCCCAAGGCAGGAGCAGCTGATTTGGATGCCTGGTTGTGCTATGTGGTCTTAACCCTGCTGAAAGATCCTTTTTCCTGTTGCAGGATTGTAACTGAAATGGTGGAAACTTCCCAATTGGAAATTCCCAAATGTGCCGCACAAAGGAGAATTATCTGAATTGGTTAAAATGGACAGAAAGATCTGGCAGAATCAGCAACAAGACTGTTCACAACTGGCATTGGATAGATGCCTGAAGATACGTGAGCAAAAATAAGCATGTGGGAATTATTGTTTGTATCAAGCCAGATATCACTGCTGTCATACCCAGAGTGACAGGCATGCTAGATCATCAGTTGTAAACATTTTACAGAGGAGATTCCAATGGGTAGTGAATTACAGAGTGGGTAAACTTTGGGGAAGAGACAGGAGCACTGTAGCCAGCTCTTCCTTTATGGCTTTAAAGATTGGACAAATCCATGGAGGACAGCTCTTGTCAACATCTATGAGTCTTCAAAATGCCTGTAAGAACTGGCACCCTCAGTCCCAATATTGACCCAACTCATGCACATTTGGTATACCCAGAATTCAGGTTTAATTAAGACAAGTGCACAGAACAAAAGGAAGCTGTGATTAAAAGATTCCCTCCCAAACTCACTCTTTAAAACTTTCTAGCACTCCACTTCCCGCTCCTATCTTTTCTCACCCAACCTCTAACGGTCAACCATAACAGTTGCAGATGTCTCTGGCAGGATGACCTTGACTCCCCCCTTCCAGCCCAAACAACGGAGATTCACACTCCTTGCAATTCCCCCTCCCATCCTTTTCATGACATACATTGAATCGTCATGGCAGGCCAACACAATCAGATGATTCAGCAATCATTTGGTTGTGGAGTCTGACAATGCCTTAAGTTATTGTTTGCAGGAGAACCATGGTGAGAGAGGGGAATGTCTCCACCTCTGTCAGCTCTCCCAGGAAAACCAGACGGGGAACATGACTAGATGAACTAATTCTGCTTTATTGTAAGGCTACGTTAACAGAATCTGGCAAGTCTGAAAGTACAGATCTCCTGCCCTCCCTATTTACCACCTGAGTGGTTAGGGTGGGTCCTTCCTAAGTTTCTTCCTTTGACTGTTACTCTGTTGTAGACTCATTTCTCGTTTTTCTGATTGTTACTTAGGCAGCACGTCTTCTCCCTGCCTTCCAAGGTCATCCTCGTATTCCATCACATCCTCCCTGCCTTCCAAGGTCATCCTCCTGCTTTTGAGCACCCCAGCAGTAACTGGTTGGCCATGGTAGGAAACTATATTCTGGGTGAAGATGTCCTTGGCCTGATCCAGCAGAGTTATGTTCTACTTCCCCTAATCTGGACAACTTTGACCATGGTACACCATCAGAAAAAGTAGCTATTCCTACTTCTTCTCAACCATATTTTTCATTGTGTTGAGGAAGGGCTGCAGCATATCAGCATCTCCTAGGCTCTGATGGGCTCTCTATGTGATGCCAATGAACCACCGAGCAGTCTTCCTCTTATTCCCGAGCACACAGCTTTGAGTTGCACATCTGGTGAGATCCCATCTCTGACTCTTGCTGGGGTTGCACTCCCCTGAATAGAGCTGCTGTGCAATTTGGAGGTCCTCTGGGACTCCTGATTCCTGCTCAAGGAGCAGTTAGTAGCTGTGGCTAGGAGGGGTTTTGCACAGATTCATCTTGTATGCCAGTTTTGCCTATTCCTATACTGTTACACCATTGCTGTGTGAGCTGCATTGACTCCCAGTCTCTTTCTGGGTTCAATTCAAGGTGCTGGTTACCAGCTTGAAAGCCCTGAATAGCAGAGGGCAAAGATATTTGTGGGGCCACTCTCCCTGAGGGTATCTGCCCATCCCACCAGGTCAGATAGGGTGGGCATGCTCCAGGTCCCTTCCCTTAAATATTCCCACCTAGTGGAACCCAGGCCTTCTTGGTAGCAGCCTCTGCCCTGTGGAACACCCTTCCCCCTGAGATCTGACAGGACCCTACCCTCCTTGCCTTCCAGTTGGCCTTGAAGAGCTGGCTCTTCCCACAAGTGCTGCAGCCAGGTGAAGCTGGAGCCCAGTAAAGTTGCTTGCTGTTGTATGTGGGTATATGTGGATTGCTGATGTATGTATGCCCTTCTGAGGGCATCAGGAGTTTCTGTGATGGTCTTACAGGTAGTCCTCGACTTATGACCACAACAGGTACCAAGAAATTTGTCATTAAGCAGTGCAGTCATTAAGTGAGGCATCACATGACTGCACCTGATTTTATGACATTTTTTGAGATGGTCGTTAAGTGAGTCACATGGTTCCCCATTGATTTTTGCCTGTAGGAAGCTGGCTGGGATATTTGCAAATGGTGATCACATGACCCTGGGATACTGAAACCACCATACATACATGCTGGTTGCCATGTACCCAAATTTCGATCATGTGACCATGGGGATGCTGTAACAGTCGTAAGTGCAAGGACCAGTCATAAGTCACTTTTTTCAGTGCCGTCCTAACTTTGAACAATTGCTAAATGAATGTTCATAAGTTGAGGACTACCTGCATGCTTTTACTCTTTTTATTACTTTGTAATCCATCCACCCAGGGCTATGTTGCATAACATGGGCAGTTATATCAGTCTTTTAAATAAATAAACAAAATAAATGTATGTCATGGCAAGATTCTGTTATTTTACTTTAGTTCAACAAAGAACATCCCTGCCATGCCTGTTTGTTGACCTTACTAATCTTGAAAGTCATCCAAATTTCCTTCTCTCTCCTCTTATACAAAACAAAATCAAGGTGTGGTTATTTTGAGCTTTCTTTCTTCCTTCCTTTCTTTCTTTCTTTCTTTCTTTCTTTCATGCCACCTTCTATCTCAGGAAGGTGTACTTTTTTTTCTGAAAGGTCCCCACCTAACATCTCATTCATTGCTTCCCTATCCCCAAGGTCAGCTCCATGTTCCTGGATCAGACCAAAATGTTATCTATTGAACAGGCAGGAGCTTCTGGAAATTGTGAAAGTTTTGCATGAGGTCCCTACTCTTTTTCACTGGTGACTTTTATTTGGAGGACATCCATTTGCAAGCACCAAAGTGTAGGGCCACCATAGCTGGGCTGCAAAAATGTAGTTGACCACCAGATAGCAGTAGAACAAGGCAGAAAACTCTTTCACTCTCTTGCCATCTACTGATCATCCAGATTTTAGCAAATGTGGTAGCCCTACCCAAGAAAGCTAAATAGTTGAACTAAGATGATGCATTTATAATATACCCTGTTCCACAATGATACTTTCAAAGAATGCTAGGGAACACTCTTACCTAACAGTAAATGTTTTCTTTCAATATTACAGAAAAGATTTTGTTCATCTGATCAAGAGGGAAAGAAGTATCAAAGTCTCCATGATAGTTGAAGTTCTTTGAACTTCCGTAAGGGGTTAGATGTATTAGTCTGTTGTTGTTTTCAGTCTTCCATTAATTTAATCCATTCTTTTAGAACATATGTACCACACTGCAAAAAAAAAAAAAATGTATTATTGGTTTATAAATTACACTTGTTGTTTCAGGGCGATAAACAGAATGATGAATGCAGCCTTTCTCCAATCACCCTTTTATTCATGAAAGGCAAAACACAGATTCTAAAAACATTTATCTACATCAGGAATAAGCCATAACCCTTTCAAAACTGCTCCAAGTAATCCAGGAAGGAGCTACTGATTACTGTCATAACAAAGGAGATTCGATAATGCTAATGACTTTTCTTATGATAATCAATAATGCAGGAGAAGCTGCCTCAATTTTAACATATTCCCTAAGCTGTACCTTCTTCTGTTTAACCAAGTAAACATGAATGGAAGGCACATAGGGAGAGCAATGGATAATAATAATAATAAAAATTCCCTTCTCACCCCTAGGCATGGTATGTGTGTTCCTCATCCTCAGGTCCTCTACCAGAGGCCTGGGAATTTGAGGGTTCTGCGCAGGATCTCAGCTGTTCCTAGCATTGCACTCTTCTGGACAGAGAGCTCTGATGTTGCTCCTGGGATCTGTTGCAGCCACTCTCCCAGCTGAGGAGTCACAGCCCTGAGGGCTTCTACCACCACTGGGACCACTTTGGCCTTCCCTTTCCACATCCTTTCTAGTTCCTCCTTCAGGCCCTGGGACTTCTCCAGCTTCTCATACTCCTTCTTCCTGATGCTGCTGTCACTTGGCACTGCTACATCTATCACCACCGCTGTCTTCTGGTCCTTGTCTACTACCACGATGTCTGGTTGATTGGCCAGTACCTGCCTGTCCATCTGGATCTGGAAGCCCCACAGGATCTTAGCCCTGTCATTCTCCACAACCTTCTGTGGAATCTCCCATCTGGACTTGGGAGGGTCCAGCCCATATGCTGTGCAGATGTTCCTGTACACAGTGCCAACTACACACAGAGAGAGAGAGAGAGAGAGACCTAGGGAGTGGGTATGATAGCTTCATATTTGTGGATTGCAAGGCTGAACCTGTTTCTTGAAAATTGCAAACCAGGTTGGAAAACGGTGAAAGGTCCCCTGTGCAAGCACCAAGTCATATCTGACCCTTTGGGGGGGACACCACTTTCACAATGTGTTCTTGGCAGACTATAGCGGGGTGGTTTGCCATTGCCTTCTCCAGTCGCCTCCTTCCCCAGCAAACTGGGTACTCATTTTACCGACCTTGGAAGGATGGAAGGCCAAGTCAACCTGAGCCAGCCACCAAGAGAGAATCCAGGTTCTGCTGGAATCAAACTCAGGTATGGGGAGAGTTTTGGTTGCAAGCCAAAGTTTGCCCTGGACCCTAAAGGGTCTGCCTGAATCCAGTCTCTAGCTTTGCTTGCACATAGTTGTGATTCTGGTCTGTCATCTGTTCTCCAAATTATTAATTTTTTAAGTGAGAAATACTGTCATTTTCTGGTGTTGTCCTATGCCATTTTCACTAACATATGTTCCATTTAATGCATCTAATCATGTACGACTACCACTAATGTAAACTCTTTCAGTGCAGTGTTCTCCAGAGTATAGCCTATTGTATTAAATGTTTTGAGAAGAACAGGTGCTAGGGGACTTGACATATGATTGTTGCTTGTGCTGTGACAAAGTCCATATTGATATTGTAGGAAAAGAGCTGAGATAGTCTATGGTAGCAAAAAACCAGGAAGGAGCTGCAACCCATGAGAACTTATGCCTTTTAATAAAAGGTGTTAGTCAAAAAAGGAGTTATCAGTCTATCTTGGCAAATCAGTGTTACTCATTGCAAGCTGAACCCTGTTTCTGCCACAGCTTAGTATTCAGAACAAAATCTGAACATTTCCTGTTTGGGAGAACTTGGGGTGAAGTTCCTTTAAGAGAAGAACTTTAGCTTTTTAACACTATACTTCTTCGACTTACCAAACCTCTGTAGCCAATTCATATTCAGTGTGAGATAGTAAGAAGGGATTTTGAATTCATTTTCCAGGGTTCAGGCATATTAACTCGTCTGGAACTGTAGCCACAATATCTTCTCTATTCCCCCCACCCCACCCCATTTTTGAGCTAAGGAATAATGAGGGTTTCTATGAAACCAATTGCATCCATTAATTTCTTCTGGCAATGGCATATAGATATTGCAAGAATTCTGCACCTGCTCTTGAATCAGATCTCTCCAGGCTAAAACTACATTAAAAAAGAAGAAAAAAATCTGAACATTTCTTCCCCGGTCTGTATAGCTAGTAATGCTGACTCAGTAATAATTCTTGCACATTATATGTTCCTGTGCCCTTAAAGGTGAAAGTACAATAATAAATGGAATGGGTTTGTGAATAAAACTGTCTTTAGAATTAGCTATTACATCCACGTGAATATACCACAATGAATTTATGATGATTAATTGTACTACTGTGAACACCGGCACACATAATAATGATTTGCTACTTATTATAAAGTGTTGCCAATATTCACTAAACCCAAGTGAAACAGAATGCAAGAAATCCAGTGGGAGGGGAGGGAACTTTCTTAAGCAAACAAAGGACAAAGGGATGAAAGGAAGGAGGGCAGACACTGTAAGGGTCCCAAATGTCTTTGGACTTCCATGATAGACTAATGGATCCCCTTGGCATTCCATACAAGATGGAGTTTTCTTGTGAAGAGTAGGGTTATCAGCTCTTAAGATCAAAAATGTTGGCAGTGGGGTAGGAAAGGAGAGAAAAGAGTTCAGGTAGCTTGAAGAGCAATCTAGCTTTGGAACCCAACTTGGAAAGAAAAAGAGGGATACCAGAGTAATCCGTTATAGATTTATCTTCAAGCAGAATCATGTGATGTGTCCAATGGAATCCCAGACAGAATAGAAAGATTATAACTCAAAGTGTCTGCTGAAGATGATCCCAACATATTGCTCAATTCGAAACCACCATCAGAGTTGTGCAGATTGATGGAAGCTGTGTACAAAAAGGCATGGCTTCAGGACATTGCATACAAAAATGTGTATGACCTTGAAAGTGGTAGATTAGGGGAAGATGTCTGCAAGACATACATGTTAGAGAAATAAAACTGTAGATTTTGTTCATGTCATTCACAGAGTGATTACAACTCTAACAGACAAAGTTTTGATACAGCCAAGTTATGCTTCAGGATGCAACATTCTGAACATGTAGCATCCAAAGGAATAAAGAATTTTGAATCCCAGAGCTTCATACATTGAATGGGAAGTGGAAACAAGAGATTGGGGTTATTTTGTGCTGATATTGCCCCGTGTTCTCAGGAAGCTGCTATACTGGGAAAGAGTTGAGACAACCTTGATTGGAATCTTCCAGTTCATTCCTGGGACCCAAGATTTCATTGAGTGTATGTGGGTGAATATAATTCAACTCATTAAAAGTGCTTTCTCATGATGGCCCCTGTGCTGGGAAACAGCCAGCCTTTAGAGGTCACACTTGCCCTATATTAATGGCCGGTCCCTCTCTCTCAGCCCAAGAGCCAATCAGGCGTGGTAGGAGAGTTCTAGTCCTGCCTTAGGCATGAAAGCCAGCTGGATGACCTCGGGCCAGTCCCTCTCTCTCAGCCCAAGAGCCAATCAGGCGTGGTAGGAGAGTTCTAGTCCTGCCTTAGGCATGAAAGCCAGCTAGGTGGCCTTGGGCCGGTCCCTCTCTCTCAGCCCAAGAGCCAATCAGGCGTGGTAGGAGAGCTCTAGTCCCGCCTTAGGCATGAAAGCCGGCTGGGTGACCTCGGGCCAGTCCCTCTCTCTCAGCCCAAGAGCCAATCAGGCATGGTAGGAGAGTTCTAGTCCCGCCTTAGGCATGAAAGCCAGCTGGATGACCTTGGGCCGGTCCCCCTCTCTCAGCCCAAGAGCCAATCAGGCGTGGTAGGAGAGTTCTAGTCCTGCCTTAGGCATGAAAGCCAGCTGGATGACCTTGGGCCGGTCCCCCTCTCTCAGCCCAAGAGCCAATCGGGCGTGGTAGGAGAGTTCTAGTCCTTCCCTAGGCATGAAAGCCAGCTGGATGACCTTGGGCCGGTCCCCCTCTCTCAGCCCAAGAGCCAATCAGGCGTGGTAGGAGAGTTCTAGTCCCGCCTTAGGCATGAAAGCCAGCTAGGTGGCCTTGGGCCGGTCCCTCTCTCTCAGCCCAAGAGCCAATCAGGCGTGGTAGGAGAGTTCTAGTCCCGCCTTAGGCATGAAAGCCGGCTGGGGGACCTTGGGCCAGTCCCTCTCTCTCAGCCCAAGAGCCAATCAGGCGTGGTAGGAGAGTTCTAGTCCCGCCTTAGGCATGAAAGCCAGCTGGGTGACCTTGGGCCAGTCCCTCTCTCTCAGCCCAAGAGCCAATCAGGCGTGGTAGGAGAGTTCTAGTCCCGCCTTAGGCATGAAAGCCAGCTGGGTGACCTTGGGCCAGTCCCTCTCTCTCAGCCCAAGAGCCAATCAGGCGTGGTAGGAGAGTTCTAGTCCCGCCTTAGGCATGAAAGCCAGCTAGGTGGCCTTGGGCCGGTCCCTCTCTCTCAGCCCAAGAGCCAATCAGGCGTGGTAGGAGAGTTCTAGTCCCGCCTTAGGCATGAAAGCCGGCTGGGGGACCTTGGGCCAGTCCCTCTCTCTCAGCCCAAGAGCCAATCAGGCGTGGTAGGAGAGTTCTAGTCCCGCCTTAGGCATGAAAGCCGGCTGGGGGACCTTGGGCCAGTCCCTCTCTCTCAGCCCAAGAGCCAATCAGGCGTGGTAGGAGAGTTCTAGTCCTTCCCTAGGCATGAAAGCCAGCTGGGTGACCTTGGGCCGGTCCCCCTCTCTCAGCCCAAGAGCCAATCAGGCGTGGTAGGAGAGTTCTAGTCCCGCCTTAGGCATGAAAGCTGGCTGGCTGACCTTCGGCTTTCTCTCAGCCCAACTCGGTGCAATGTAGTCCAGCCTCCTCGTGGTGCACCCTGGGCAACATGACTTGTCATGGCTAAATAGTCTACACATCTGGCTGCTGGACCTCACAAGGATTTCCCAACAATTAAAAGCAGCATGAACACCGAACTGCTATGCCATATGATTAAAAAAGAAAAAGAAAAAAAAAACTGTAGATATTTTAAGAAGTCATAGCATGGATATTTTAATTGTATTTTATATGTATTCTGCATGTCACTGAGAGTCCGCTATAGACTGAGGTGGGATAGTAACTGGAAAACAAAACAAAACATTGTGATCTAATCCCCCTCCCCTTTTTTCCCCCTTCTAAATTGCTATTGCTTGTTCCTTTCGGACTTCACTATGGAGCAAACTCTCATTGGCTCCAACACTTGAGGACATCATTTGATTCATTTCATGATTCTTGATTCAATGAGATTGAGTACATAGACAAAAGAAAATGGTGCTGGAAACATGAAAGACATTATTAATACTCACATGATCTAAATATTTGGAGAGGGATATCTTCTAGAAGCACCATTTCTTTCAAAGGTATCCTGATGATGTAGCGTACAGTCATTTCCCTAAATGTATCTATTTATTTAAAAGATCTACATAGCTGCTCAACTTCTGTATCATAACCTGGGAGGCTTACAATCAATAATAAAACAATAAAAAAGCATACATGCAAAAGAGGTTGTGAAGTGTGCAGCGTGACTATTTTGAAATTCATCCTCGTAATAAAACTTTTTTTAAAACATCCTTTGTCTCTGTGTCTTGGAACACCGGAGTTTCTCTTTTCAATGGATATGAGTCAAATAATATTGGTTTCCTGAGTTACAGCTATTACTGGCAGTAGATTGTCCTTCTCCAAGTAAGTAATGGGCACCTTGCATCATTCTCACTGTGTGCTCCCCAAAGGTATAAAAATCCACATCTACAATCTACCAACAATGCTTTATTCACTCGGTACTGGGCTAGATAATAACATTTTAAATTGAAGAACTCTAATTTAATCAGTTAACTCATGGAACCCTTGCACAGCTGATCGGCTGTCAGCTTTTGGATTTAGGAGTGAATTCACATTTACAACTCAGCTTTAGAGCAGGAGGCAAAATGAAAGAACCTGTCTGGATTGGAAGAAAGAATGGAAGGAGGGAGGGAGAAGGTGGAAGTCAACATTTGAACAGGCTAACCAAACAGCCAACCAAATGGTTGGATAATTCATTGCAAAACAGAGCTGGGCTCAAATCCAGCTCTGAAAGTTTTCAAGGCTGTTTTAGCAAAGGGATATTTTTTTCTCATTCCCTTAAATTCTAAAACATAAACTTCAATAAGCAAATAAAGCAAGATAGACTGTAGTCCATATTAAATCTGTTAATATTTAAAGCTTGCAAGATTCTTTGCGGTTAGTCCTCCAAATGGAAGATGATTCTGTATGGCAAAGCAAGCAGTAAACGTCAACTACCAAAAATGAGCAAATTTTCCTCTCTTTTCCCCCCAAAGCTTAAAAATATAATACTTTATTGCTTGGGGGGTGGGATGGGAGTGGGATTAATATTGGTGGAAAATTTCAGCCTGGCATGATTTGTTTTCCCATGTTATTTTATTTCCCCATTGCTTTTAGACTTAACCAGGAAAACTGCTCCCTATCTATTTTTCTTCTAAAAATATTTTCATCAGAATTATTAGTAAATATTAATTTTAGTAAATTTATTTTTGGTTTCACCTTGGACTAAAACATTACTTAGTTTCCTGGCACAAAAATTAGACAGGTAAGGGAAAGGGCAGTGAACACCTCCAAAAAATAGACATTTTGCTTGGTGCCAATAATAAGGGTCTTAAGAGGGTTAATATAGCTGGTTGCTCTCTTTCCACCCTTCTTGCTTCCCAAAATGTCTCAAAAGTTTTTTTCTCCACTAAGTTGGCAGGTATCACAATAGAGTTTCTCATTCATTAGAAATGATGGCAGGCAATCCAGATAGAAGGGAAATGTGTGGTCAGAATCACAGACATTTCATTGATAATGAGAGACACCTTAGGTTCCAATTAGGAATGTTTCTGACAATTGGGGATGCCTGGGAGACAGATCGCTTTTTAGTAGTGGAGCCACTGTTCCACTGGTCTGCTCAAAATGGCTTATTGCAAAGAATATCATCCCGCTAGCACTGGTTGAACTTAATTACTTCATCCCTTCCTTCTTCCTAGATCAGACTGTCTATTGCCCTGGGATCCAAGAGCTAAATGGCAAGATGCTCTCACTTTGTCCATGTTGGAAGTCCTGGCAAATCCAGCATGCCTCATTAGGATGTGAATTAGCATGTAAATTGAGTTGTCCCACAATGCAACTCTGAGGAAGCTGTTTGTTGCCACTCCCAATTCCTCTTTCTCTCTCTTCCTCCTTCTTCCACCCAGGGAGAAGCAAGCACATTGCTTTGCTCTCCATTCATCAGGGCCATGTGCTCAGGCCTTGATAAAGAATCCTGCCCCTTTCTTCCACACAGCTCTTGGCAGCTGTAGGGCTGAGAGTTTAGGGCAAACTAAGTATTTAGAAAGAAAAGAAGAACAAAGGAACTTCATCTTTTCCACCAAGATGGATGTAACAGAAGAACAAAGAAATAAAGTAAGTAAGAATCCTTTTACTTATCTTAACCTAATCTGTCTAAATGTGTGATTCTTTATGCTTGGGGGGGCTGAATGTGTAAGATCAATAACCTGTGTTTCTCTGACTTGCTCATTGAAGCGATCTAAGATAATTTTCTTTTTCTGTGCCAGCTTCTCAGCTGTGTTATAAGCTCTGCTCCATTTCAGTGGTTCTAGCAGGCCACTAAATTGGCTTCAGTCCAAAGGCCAGGGGACCAAGGGCTATATCAACCCTTTGCCTAACAGGAAGAATACCATGGGAAACACCAAACTGGCCAACCAATGAACTGAGGAGATGCATTTTAATGGTATAACTCTCCACTCTAAATTCTACAAAAGCTGTGTCACATTATGCAGTACATATAAGGCATTGCAGATGCTCCTTTCAAACAAATGTTTCACTTACAGCTCTTCCTTGGTGGCAGCTGATGACTTCTCTTAACTTAGAGCTTTGCTTACTTCTTCTTGAGTCCAAATGAAGTATGTGCTAAATATATATATTTTACTAACCTATGAAGTATTTTACTGTGGCATGGTAGCATCTTATAACCCCTGTCCCCAAATACTCAATTACAAATGTTAACACTCAAAGAATGCAAATTTAATATCAAATAAAAACAAAACCAAATTATTAAACCATCATTGTTGCTATTGCAATAACCATTTGGTAACCCTCATTCTATTCATCATGCTCATGCAATGAGTGTGGAATGATTATATCATAAGTGGTTGCAGTTCTCCAGTATGATTAGCTTTTCTGCTACTTCTCCATGCAAAGTGTGTCCTTCATTTTCCAGCTGTGGCTTTTGTTCAGTTGGCTTCTCAAATGTGGCCACACTTTGCACATCCAACAATGAAAACTTTTCCTTCTGAGCTAGAATGGAGAAACAACATAAGGTTGGAGGATGGATTTCATTAAGGACCTAGGACCTGGTTCTTTGTTTCCTTCCTTCATTAGGAAAATTAAATGAGTATGAAAGAGTTTTGTATAAAGAGGCTGTGACAGATTGGAAACTGCTGATGAAATATGGATATCCATAATGACCTATGAATACAGAAACCTAGCAGAGATGTCCAACATGTGGAAACATGGTAGAATTCTAACCATGTGTTTCTCATCTAAAGAAGAATGCAAAACATAATGTTAAAGAGCTGGATCCCCTGTAGGTCAATTCAGAAGGAAGTTTTGAATGCAAGGAGACTTACCTATTTTATTGTCCTACCTTTCCTCCAGCGGACCAAGGTAATTCATGCATACATCTCTTTCCATTTTTTTCCCACAACAACAACCTTTGAGGTAGGTAGGTTGAGAAAGAAAGACTAGACCAAAGTCACCCAAAGTCCTTGCATGATAGACAGTAGACTAGAACATGGATCTCTCCAGTTGGAATCCAACACTTTCATCTCTCTTCTGTAACATACTGGCTTTACAGAAGTGGGTGTAAAAGAACCACTGTCTGCATGTCTACTCAGATATACATTCTGAATAATTTAATTAGATACATTAAATCCAATGTATGCACAGGTAAATATGCACAAAAATGAATCTGGGCAAGGCAAGCTTATACACAATTGCATCTGGGAGGAGGTCAGATGTCAGGATGGCTCTTGCAGCAATACAATTGAAGCTCTGCCCCTTTGTACAGGTGTGCATTGTCAATATGTGCAAAAGTGGAGTTTTGATTGCTCTGCTGTAACCACCATCTTGCCTTTCTCACCCCTCCACCCCAAAGATGTTGCTTTTATGTGTCAGCTCAGAAGTAACCCCCATTCGCTTCACAGATATATATTATTCTCCCAGATCTAATCATTTCATTTATACACTGCTGTGATATTTTTCACTTTTGCTTACTGTTTTTATTCTCTGCTTGACTGTTTATCTTATTCTTCGTTTTATTTTCCATAATCCATGTAATGTTTTAATGTGTTCTATGCCAATTGTGTTAACTTATTGCTCAGTTATTTTTAATTTCACTGTAAAGTGCCTGAGTTTTTTAATAAGAGGTTGCACATAAATATTACAAATGAATACAAATAGAAATGTGTACAATGCCCTTCTATGGTCTAAAACCCTCTAGATGGGTGAATGTGAACTGCCAGAATTTCTGAAGCAGACTAGCTCTTGATGGATGCAAAATTGGTAGCAGGAGTGACAAGATAATAACAATAGTTGTAATTGTAAACCAAGGGAGAGAAGGAGGGAGGGAGGGAGATCTAAGGGCGATCTCAGATCCACTGAAATGTGATACCTAAATCCACTTTCAGTTTGTCCTGAATTTCATTCAAGAGGCCATTTATACATAATCCCTCCCTCTCCCTCTCCTCCCCTTTCTATCCAATGTCCATCTTTTATCTCCTCCCTCCCTCCCTCCCTCCCTCCCTCCCTCCCTCCCTCCCTCTCTCCCTCCCATAAAGCAATGTTGCTTTATGCTTCTTCTATAATTATTAAATACACAAAGTGGCACTTGTACCTGTAATAATGCAACCTAATTAATGCATAATGTATGAATACATTAATACAATGCAAATTCAGCAATGAAATAATAATGACCAGAAAAATCCTTCCTTGACAACAGATTTGAAAACTATTTAAGCCTTTCAAATGCCAGAGGTATCCCAAAAGCGTTTTTAATTCTGACTTGTTTCCACAGGATTACTACCTGTTGATATTTCCTCTGATTTCCATCTTTCTGCCTCCCACTCACCTTTTGATTTTATTGCTTTGTTTATTGGCTCTTTGTTATGGACTAATTTTGTTGGCTGATCGTTTTGATGCGGACCTTATGTCATTTCCCACACCTAGCTGGAAACTAAAGGGGAGGAGGATAGAAGTATCTGAGAGAAATACATAAAGATCCTGTGATAGGAATTAACAAAAAATGAGCAATTCTGATAGAAAGGTGTCTGGAAGCTGAACTGTCAGTGGTCACAGTGGTCACTGTGGACAGCTCAATGAAAATGTCAAGTCAATGTGCAGCTGCTGTAAAAAAAGAGGCAAAATCCATGCTTGGAATCATTAGTAGGGGAATTGAAAAGAGAAGACTTGATATAATGATGCGCTTGGAGAAAGCAGACAATTCCAGTCACTGCACCTTAAGAAGGCTATGATAGAGCCAGAAAAGATACAGAAAAGGGCAACCAAAATTATTAGCGGGGTAGAGCAATTCCCTTATACTTTGGCCACATAATGAGAAGACAGGACACTCTGGAGAAGATGCTGATGCTGGGGAGAGTGGAGGGCAAAAGGAAGAGGGGCGGACCAAGGGCAAGATGGATGGATGAGATTCTAGAGGTGACGGACTCGTCCCTGGGGGATCTGGGGGTGTTGACGACCGACAGGAAGCTCGGGTGTGGGCTGGTCCATGAAGTCACGAAGAGTCGGAAGTGACTGAACAAATAAACAACAACAGAGCAATCCCCCTACAAGGAATGCCACATTAGTTGAATTCTTTATAAAAGCTTGAAATGAAGGAGGGTAAGAGGAGTCATGGTAGAGATGTATAAAGATACGGATGGTACCCATAGCTGGAGAGAGGCAGAAGTTTGTCTCTTTCGCAAGGTAGGAGCTCAAGATCCACTGAAACTCCATGCAGGGAGATGCAGAAGGAAACTCTTGCAGATATGGCATGGTTGAATTGTGGAATTAAACCTTGCCAGTCATGGTGGAAATGGGGGCTAATTGAGATGGCATGTTAAGGCATTGGGTGTATTCTGGGAGGATCAAGCTGTTAGTGGCTACTAATATTAATTATTATTATTATTGCTATTATTATTATTATTATTATTTTAATCCTTTCAATCGTGTCTGATTCTTGGAGACTGCATGGACAAGTCCCTGCAGTTTTCTTGGCAAGGTTTTTTGGGTTTGGCATTGCCTCCTTCCTAGGGCTGAGAGAGAGTGACTGGCCCAAGGTCACCCAGGTAGCTTTGTGTCTAAGGTGGGACTAGAACTCACGGTCACCCAGTTTCTAGCCCAGTGCCTTAACTACTACACCACACTGGCTCCAATTGTTATTTACCACCTCCTGAATCCCAGGCAGTGGACTGTCAATACAGGTGGCCGTAAAGTGACAGAGGAAGGAAGACCTCATGGATGAATTTCCCAAAGGCCACAATGCCAGATTTCATGGGCCCAGGGCCTGATTTAGCTTCAGCACTCTTCTGATGATTGCTGAGTATATCATTTAATTTGCTTCTTTAGCTCAAGCTCTTAGAAAATTTGTTTTTTGTTTTTTTTTAATTCTGGGATTCAGGCAAAACATTTTTTTCCTGAATATAAAACAGAGCACACTATTAATGAAGTTGGAACAAGGAACTATCCAACATATTGTGATAACAGTGGAGGGCTGGAAGAAGTCAACTGGGCACAACACAGACCTGTTAGAAATAAAGATATTGCTGGGGACCAACCAAGAAATTAAGGGATGAGGGGATCAAGAAGTTAGGATGGCAACCCTTAATGCACAATAGAAGTCTTACCCCTTTTTTGAGTGCATCATGATGCCCGTAAAAAAGCAGAAGGTCCTTTATTGACCGTTTGGACCACCACCCCATCCCGCAGATCCACCTATATCCTGTGAACATTTATATATTGTAGTTCATTCTTTGATTCTGGCTACCACTTCTAGTTTCTGATACAGAACATGGAGCACAAGACCACCAAAGAGAACCGTAAAATATTTCAAAGGAAATGATGCAGCTGTTCTGTTCATAGTATTGGAAAATACTCTGCCTGCACCTACAGAACTACTGTAAGCAATCAATCGTTCTAAAATCAGCACTATCTATGTTTTGGCTTTCTTTGGAAAGAAAACAAGACCAGTCCTACCACTGGAGACCTAACATCCTCTTAGCTACTGGCTGAGCTGCTGTAACAGAAACTGTAAGGTGGATGGGCACATCATCATCATCATCATCATCATCAAAAAGCCTACCTAACACATTTTATTTTATTATTTATTTCAATCAATTTATATGGCCACTCATCTCGCTAAATGTGACTGTGGGCATCTAACCAGAACGAAGAACAATATAATAAATAAGGAACAAACAAGGTCCAAATCCAAAAAAAAATCATGGCTTTCTTTCATGAAACTGCAATATACACACCCACAAAGAAATTTCATTCAGAGTACATATGTAAACATGGCATTCCTAAACTTCTACATCTGCTTGTCTTCATTCATATATGCTCAAGAGTCATCTTTTTAACAACAACAACAACAAAAATGATTGATTAATATTTTAAAAACCAAATTCCCTCAAAGCATTTGAATTGTGAAAGTTTGCACGTAAGTCAACCTCCTTCATGTTTGCGCTTGGAAGATGTGATGCAAGCTTATTCCTCTTGGAATTCACCAAGATCAAATCCCTCACGCACCTGAGACATCTTGAACAGGGAAAGTCTAAAGCCTTGCCAGGGCTGATTTTCAAAGCTCCACTTTCCTGCTGTGATTCTTGCCCAGTGATTCCTTGATGGCTTCACTCCACTGAACACAACCTAGTTTGGACAACTGACATCAATTGGCCTATTTGTTGTCAGGCTGAGAGGCTGAAGACAAAATGAGCTTTGACTGACCTTGCTACCCCAAGAAATGAGTACTGTGGAATGGTTTTGAGCTGGGAGATGGAGTAGGAGGGAGATGGTGGCTTCAGCCATTTGTCTTCATCACACCTGTGTAATAATGTAATATAGAGACACACTTGAGTTTCTTACAGTCCTAGCTAGCTTAGCATATAGGGTTTGGAAACTCTCAGAAGCATAGAATCCAGAATATGGTGAGTAACTGGTTCCCTCTGCTCTGTTCAGGCTTCACTTGGAAGGCCCTGTCCACTTTATTTATTAGATTTTTATCCCACCTTTATAATGTCCCCACCTCATGTTTTCCCCAAGATAACATCCTTGTGAGGTAAATTGAGCTGAAAGAGATGGACTGGCCCTGAGCGACCCAGCTGACTTTCATGCCTAAGGGAGAACTCATGATCTCCTGGTTTCTGGCCCAGTATCTTAGCCACCGACAGGAAGCTCTGGCGTGGGCTGGTCCATGAAGTCACGAAGAGTCAGAAGTGACTAAACGAATAAACAACAACATCTTAGCCACCACACCAAACTGGCTCTCAATCCATAGTTCTCTGAAACACAGTTCCTTGAACTACAGTTTAGGGCAACTTAAGTAGAACAGCTTTAGGAGACAGCTGTCAAGATGGTGAAGGCACAGGAAACTAAGCCAGCATAGCTTAAGGGGACTTAGGAAAACAGCCTTCCGATGTATGAAAGGTTGTCACATAGAAAAGGAATTATTCCCTGTGCCAGGTCCAGAACCAAAGACTTAAATTTACAAGAAAGCAGGTTCAGGCTAGTGAATACCAGCATTCCTAGCATCAGGATGGGTAGGAGCTTGATGGGTCAAAGCATAGACCTTTAATGCATGCAAGCTTGACCAGAAAGAGCAAATTGGAGTTGTGCACCACCCCCATCTATCTCTGTCTCTGTCTAACATATGCACATATATATTGTGATTGTTAATGATTGTTTTCAATTGAACTTTAGCTTTGTTAGCTATCCAGAGTTGCCATTGTGCGGTCGGCAACCATATAAACTGATTAAAATAAAAATAAATAAATAAATAAAGACCTATACCTATTTCTGTATCTACATCTCTGTCTCTACGTAGGATCCGTATTTCAGAGCGGTAAGTTTGATCTCGTTTAACCTAATAAAGAATATATTGCCCTAACAGGATAACACATTTATCTATACTGATCCAATTTGATCCAATGTCTTCAATGCACAGGTAATTTTTATCTTTGTAAGTAATAACGTTCTTCTAACAGAATAACAGAGTTAGCTATACTGACTCAGTTTGATATTAGTCCTCTGTTTGCATGTAGGCGAAGCTAGATATGTTGCTGTCATGTTCGCCGTTGCAATGGTTAATGTTCATCGTAACGTTTTGCATGCCATGGTGCTGACGCGCGTTCCGGTTGGGAGGGAGCTGCTGGGAGACCTTGTACCAGGCTGTCTATCTGTTTTCATGGGGATGGAATGTGTTTGGGTTATTGTTTGTGTTCAAGGTCTTTTTCACCCATTGATTAGCAGAACTCATTAGGAGCACCTGGGATGGGGAATTTGAAACGGTTCTATGGGGGGAGGGCTTACGTGCGCACCGAGGGTTTTTAGTTTGTATTTGGTGCGCTCTTGCTCATTCTCAGCTTTCTTTGTACTTGCACACTATTCTTAAATAAACCAGATATTATCCAAGCTCTCGCTTGTGAGTCTGAGTGTAATCTAGGATAGGCAACCATTACAGTTGCTTTGTAACTACAGCTCTTAAATTGTAATAAATGCTGTTGTTATTTAGATTTATTATGGCCACCCACTCCAAAAAACATTCCCAAGAATTCAGAGGGACTATGGAGATCATCTAATCCAACCAACTGCCCAGTGCTGGAAACCAGAGGTGGTTAATCCACACCCCAATAGAAGAGAATCTCAGTAGCTCAGGGTTGAACTGTGGAGTCCTTGGTGCTCTCTGAGCTTGGTTGTTTGCTTGCAGATGTTTCATTACCAAACTAAGTAACATCATCAGTGCTGGTAAGTGTGGGGTTTGCTCACTGTTTATATACAGCAGCTTGCCCTGCCAGTGTTGGTGGGGGGGATTTTTTTTCCTTGGTAGTTACTTGATTAGGGGATGGTTTTCTGCCTGATTGTTTGTCTGGTGTTAATCCCTGCTTATCTGGGTGCTGGCTGTTGGAGGGGTTGGGTTCTCCTCTGTTTGTTTCCTTCCTGACTTTGTTATTGTTTCTTTTGAATGGTGTGTAAATGTGGTTTATCAATATGTGTCTATTGATGGCTGCTTTTTCTGAGTGCCAAGCTTCCAGGAATTCCCTAGTGTTTTTGGATTTGGCTTGCTCTAGGATGCTCACAGTTTCCCAGTTGAAACTATGGTCGAGTTGTGAGTTTAAGGAGTTCTCATCATGTCTTCTGACTGCCAGTTGGTGTTTGTGGATGCGCTCTGCTAGTCTTCTGCCTGTCTGTTCTACATAGTGGCTGTTACAGTCCTTACACTGTATGTTATAGATGACTCCTGTTCCCCCCGCTCTTCTTTTTCTTGGGCTACTGGGTCTTTCGGTTTAAAACTTAAGATGTTTTGGAGTTTGGGGTTTGCTCCATTAGAAATGGCCTATTTCCAGAAAATGCAATTAGGCTGAAAATGTTGAACCCAGTCTACTCAGCAACATCCACACATCACATCCCCAAGCTTCTTAAGGCCAAAATACAAGGGTGTTTGAAGGATATGGTTCAAAAGGTCAAGATGGTCCCCACGTTGATATAAGCAAAGGTTTGCCTGGTTGTTTATACACCATGAAGGTTGCATATAAAAGACAGGTGAAGCTTTGATGACACCATTGATGCCATTGTCTTAGCCTTTTTGACCATACCCTGCAGACACCCCTGCCAGCATAATAATAATTGTCACAATATCCCCTAGATTGAAAAGGTTTGCTTACTTTTGCCATCTTTGACTTAAAACACGGTAATATCCCTTAAGCTTCTGAAACTTTAGGCAGTAAGTGTTTTCAGGATGCTTCCCAACTAACTTGCTGATTTCTGAAGATCTCTCTGGCTCTTTTCTCTGGCTTTCTCTGCACTTTGGTCACCAACTGCCTAGTGTTCATACAACCCCTTTAACCAAGTCAGAGGAAAACCCTAGAAGATGAGTTACCTTCTGCTTAGTTAATTTAGCTAGCCTTGAGGGTGGTGGCTTATTGTATGTGTAGACTTTACCTATTTCCTTTCTTTGTAACTCATATACTGTGCAAATCCCAAAACTGGTCAGGAACCAAGGGACCATGTTGTATAAACTCAGACACCTTATGTTCTCTTCTCCCATGAACCTACAGACACAACTCATTAGTTTTCTTAGCATCTATCAGTGCCATTCCAATCCTACATCTGATAAGATAATATCTATGGCTTACAAGCAGAATCATGGCCTGGCCAGAACAGTAGGATAAAAGAGTGGTTCAGGCAAATGGGATTGTTCCCAGAACAGCACGAATTGCCAGGTTAACCTAACAGTACAGACCAGGCTTTCAGAGGATGATCAATATAAGAGATATTTCTTTGTAGGTAGCCCTGCTAAAGATCATTCTATGAACTGTTCCCTCTGAAACATTCTTCAAGATTGCCCTCCTCCCTGATAGGGTTCCCAGGTTGTACATATCCCCCGACAGAAGCAGACTATACATGCATAGACATACTCAAAGAGATATAGCTTAGATTCTCATATCTGTGACCTGTGCCTGTGACAGTGATAAATGGTTTGCCGCTTAGAACAATCCTGGGGGTAATAAATCACATAGGGAGTGGGTGGCACACCAGTGGCACATGACGCAGGGATGTAATTGGCCATAATCAATGAAGAAGCAGCTGTTGGTAGGCTGGAAGGGGCCTGTGCTCGGAAAATCTCACTTCAAACCAGCACACACTTTAATTGGTCCACTAATAATGGGGTATGAGTTCTGTGTCATCAGACACAAAGAGTGGAGAATGGAAAACAATGGGTATAATTAGAATGATGTCTATAATTCCATAACAGTTCTATCATCTTGTGGAATGAAGCAGTTGACCTGAGTGCTAGTTAGAAACTTAGAATTGGAAGGGGTCTTAGAGTTCGTATAGTCCAGATGCCTGTCCATCACTGGATTCACCGGAGCATCTCTGACAGATGTTAATCCAGCCTCTGATTGAAGACCACCTGCCCCTTTCATGTGGCAGCCAGTTCTACTCACTGACAGCTCACATGGTCAGGAAATTGCTCCTGATCATGCTTCCTTGTCATTTTAACCCATGGATTCTGGTCCTGCCTTCTGGGCAATAGAAAATCCATTCCCTCTTTTGTGGGACAAGCCTTCAGATAGTTGAAAACTCCCACTGTATCTGTCCTCAGCTGTCCCTAAATGTGCCCATATCCTTTAACTCTTCTTCATATGGCTTGATTTCTAGAGCCTTCACTATCTTGGTTGCTCTCATGTGAATTCACTCCAGTTCATCACTGTCCCTTTTGAACTGTGATGTGCAGAAGTAGACATTACTCCATTTAGATTCCGACCAAGGCAGAGTAGACTGAACAGGTACTACACTTGATTTGGACTCTATGCTCCTGTTAATACATCCCAAGAAAGCTGGAATGCCTTGTGAATTATATCAAGTCTACAGTAGTTATTACAAAAAACAGTCCACTCATGTGACGCACCATATTTGTTAACTGAGTTGTATGTGTGTGTTCAGTTTGGGCCAGCAGTGCACAATTAGGTTCAATATTAAACATTTTGTTTTGGAATTGTTTGTAATTGGAACATACAGTATATAGGTTGGGTGGGTGGGTGTGTATATTCATGTATGTACTTGTGCATGAAGTATAAAAAGGCAATCCACTCCCAGCTCCCCCCATTAGTTCTCCACTGCAGGTGATATTTAGTTATTTTCTTTTTAACACTTTTGCTTCCTCCTTTATTGTGGGGGCACAAACAATCAGGGATCCCACAATAAATGTGACACTATCCTGGAATTCCAATCAGTGCCAATCAGATTAATGGCATAAAATGCATTGGGAAGAGCAAATGGAGCCCTCTTACTCTCGCTCAGAAAGCCAGTTAAAATCCCACTGAGAGCTATAAAATGCAACAGATATAAAATGCACAATCAAATATCTCTTCCACTGGATTCACTTGATGCTTTTTCTCCTTTGCTACATTGGATTGGACAGATCATCCCATTGCAACAAGAAGAGAAGAAGGGAGCATATTTACTTTTCTCTGTGCATATTTTGTGATCTTTCAGCTCCCTCCACAAATGGGGATTGTTTTTGAAGAGTGTAAAAACATTCACCAACTTCTCCTCCCTTACTTTTGCTCTAAACTTTGCACTAAACTTTGCACTAAACATTGTCCTGGTATTTCATGTGATTCTAGCAGAGGTTTTTGTGTGGGAATGGGGGGGGGGGTGTCCAAAAGTCAAGATGACCATTCTGACCATGTGATTGAAGCCCCACACTTTTCCTTATGTACTGTATCCAACACAGATAAAAAGGAATGGAGCTTCAGTCACATAGTCATGGAAGCCATCTTGACTTTTTTGACGTTCCTGGAGAGGCTCCTGGACTCCAATCTTTTCTGATGTTTTGGTGCAGGATCCAAATGGAGCTTTTTCTGAGGAAGAGCTGTAGGGTAGGGGCAGTGATTCATTACTAAGTTGAGTTTCGTGGGCTCAAGTATGAGTTTGTGTTGAGTTAATATAAGGTGGAGGAATTCTCTGGCAGAGGTGAAGCTGAGGATAGACTGAAAATTCTTCAACTACCCTTGGTAGCTTCAAAAATGCATATTTCATGCCCCAACTAAGGAAAGCCCATGCCTTCTGGTTCAGCAAGCACTGCAACAGGACCCCTTTCCTTTATCTCCAGTATCAGAGTAACTGATTTCCAGTTGCTGGAGAACCTAAGGGAGAAGCTAATAGACTTCCCCATGAAACCCTTTTGGCTATATTTGGGCTCAGTTGGGGCAATGAGAATGCTGACCTAGATATTTCCTTGGACAGATCAAACATGATTCTTCTTATGTTTTTATAACTCATTCTATGAGAGCTGATGGATTCCGCTAATTACTCAAGAGAAAACAGCAAATGCATTTTCTCAAAATGCTAAACCTGGTCTGACATCAATAGTTCCTTGCTCCAGCAACTTGTTAGCTGGCAAGACAGCAGTTATGGAGTACCAATAACAATGATTAATAACTGGATTATCTGTATTACTGTATACTGTAGGATAAGTAGTCCTTGCTGAAAAGGACTGAAGATATGGCCACATTCTCACACCTTCAATCTTCACCTCTTATCTTTAGTTTCACCTCACATCTTCAGCCTTCCTAATTCAGACTAGCAGATCTACTTTTGGGGTTATATATGCAGGATCTCCAGTAGTGCTTGAAAAAACAATAGTGGAGTAAAACTACAGAGATGCCCCCAAAAGAGAGTCACAAACTATAATGTCTGTAGGTATAGATACATCCCAGCATCTGAGTATCTTTTCCAAGGCCTTCAAGGCTGTTGTACCAAGTGCTGGTCTGCAGCATATTTCTTGACTGCTTGTTCCTTTACAATTGATGGTTCCTAAAAGGCAGAAGCTATCTACCACTTCAATATCTTCGTTGTCATTTCTAAGGCTGGTTGATCTACCTGGTGTCATTAATTTGGCCTTCTTTATATTTAATTTTAACCCTATCTTTTCATTGTGCTCCTTGATTTTTATTACTAGTGCTTGCAGATCCTTTGCATGTTTAGCTACCAGAGTACTAGCACAGCCAGATTATTAATGTTTCTTCCTCCAGTTTTAAAACCAGGTTCATCTTCTTCCAATCCAGCTTCCCTTAAGACATGTTTAGCATATAGGCTGAAGGAATAAGGGAAGAGTATGCAAACTTGTCTCACTCTTTTGCCAACCTGGAGCCAACCTATTTTGCTATGCTCCATTCATACTGTGGCTTCTTGATCTGTATATAGTTTTGGCATGAAGAGTATTTCTACATGTAAAGAATTTTGAAATATTTCAGAACTGCTATTTAAATAAAATAAGGCAATGGAAAAATATTTCCAAACTTTTGTCTGGAAGTGTTCATGAAGTTATCAAGAGCTGAGCTTGATGAGACTATTTCACAAAGACATTCTTTGGATCCTCCTCCTCCTCCTCCTCCTCCTCCTCCTCCTCCTCCTCCTCCTCCTCCTCTTCCTCTCCCCTCTTTCTACATTTTCTATTCCCTTTCTCCCTAAAAATCACCATTTCAAATCAATGTTTCAAAAAAGGCGTAATAAATCCTGGAGATGGAGTGAGAGAGGAAGAGAACATAAACAGAATGAAATTCTCTAACATATCATAGGATTAGAAAGCAACTTAGCTCATCGTCATCCAGGAGTCTCTTCCATTTGGTCAGAATTCTATTTTCTTGTCATTTCCTCTTTTTTTGTTGTTCCTGAGAAGCAGATACAACACAGTCCTCTCCTAACTGAGAATATCACTGTACATCTTGAATTTGGCAGCCACAGATGGGAGGCAATATTGTTCGGTTCATATTTCGTTAAGAATTGTCAAAAATATCTTCCTAAGCTATGGGGAAAGAGCTTGAGATGCTAAACATGCATTATATTATATCTAGAGGGTTTGTTTGTTTTTAATCTTGCAGGCTGCCCAGAGACACCGGGGTGAGATGGGCAGCTACATAAATGACATAAACAAACAAACAAACAACTCTGTCTCTCTTGGAGAACTTGAAATAGAAATGTGTCCATCCCTAGATTATTCTTAGAAGAATAGAAAGAAGAAATCCAGGTTGGTTGGTTGGTTGGTTGGTTGGTTGGTTGGTTGGTTGGTTGGAGAAAATTCAAATAGCAAAACTCATTTCCAAATCTTTATGTTCCTTTCGCATAAGCATTCACGCCTTTGCTGAAAATGTTGGGCTGAGACATTATAATACATTTTTAGCAAATGATTTTCATGCCGTCTGATGGAAAGGAAGTTGCTTTTGAAATGTCTTTCAAAGGAGAAGAGAATGTCAAATAAGTTCTTATGTATGTCCCTGCAGATACTTAGTGATGACGTGGCAAGGGGCATGAGTGTGAATCTCCTGCTTTACGTTGCATGGCCATCTCTCTGAAAGTCTGCAGCCTTCCTGGATTCTTGTGGATCCATTCAATTTCAAGGGAAGAGAGCAGAAGGAACTTCCTTACATGTAGTCCTCAATTTACAACCACAATTGGGACTGGAATTTCCATTGTAAATCATTCTGGTCATAAGTCAAGTCACCATGTGACTGGACCCAATTTTACCACCATTTTTACAGCAGTCGTTAAGCAAATCCAGCTTCCCCCATGGGCATCTTTTCCCAGAAACCAGCAAAAAATGTCACAAAATGCAATCACATGACTGCAGGATGCTGTAACTGTTTGTAAATGCAATCCAGTTGCCAAGCACCTGAAATGCAATCATGTGAGAGCGCAGTGGTGATGCAACCTTTTGCGATGCTTGCAAGTGCTTTACAGACCATAAAGCACCCATTCTGAGGCCATCACAACTTTGGACCATCATTAAACAAGTGGTCCTATGTCAAGGGCTACTAATATAAGTTGTTCTGTTTTAGTAGAAGTGTTGCCATTAGAAAAGTAGAGTCCTGCCCTTTGAAATGGGTGAAAAATGTTTATTTTCCCCTGGACATCTTCAGAATTGTCCTTTTCTTCAGGAAAGAGAACAAACTCTTTTGAGGTTACCACATCTCAATGGATGTTAGCCATCTCACCTAAAGGTGAAAAGGTGAAACGTCCCCTGTGCAAGCACCAAGTCATGTCTGACCCTTTGGGGGGACGCTGCTTTCACAATGTTTTCTTGGCAGACTATAGAGTGGGGTGCTTTGCCATGGCCTTCCCCAGTCGTCACCTTCCCCAGCAAGCTGGGCACTCATTTCACTGACCTTGGAAGGATGGAAGGCCAAGTCGACCCGAACTGGCTACCTGAGAATCCAGCTTCCGCTGGGATCAAACTCAGGCCATGGGGAGAGTTTCAGTTGCAATACTGCCACCTGCCACAGCAACCTCAGACAAGAGTATAGAAATCTGACAAAACGTCATACATACAAGATGGCCAGAGTCTCACCCAAGGAATCATGAGATTTTGGCTTTCTGTAATGGGATGGGATGGGATGGGATAGACTTTTCTGAAATCACAAGAAGTCTCCAATTTGTTCAGGAGTTAATAAGCTGAAAAGGTATTCCTTAAGTGCTTACTGAAGTAGAAAGGCAAGGTACAAATCAAATCAATAAAACCATTTCAGATTTTTTGGGGGGGTCTGAGGGACACTCAACCTGCATGAGTTAGGAAGAAACCTGTCCATCAGCTCTCCAGGAAAGGTCTTCCAGCCACTGTTTCCTCCTGTGCTTCTTGAAGAAAAATGTACAGTATTTACTCTATTAGGGCAACATGGCAGCTGTCTGAACTCCATTTGACTCATCCCTAAATTTGGAAAAATCTGATTCTGGGCTCAGAAAAAGTATGGCTTCTTGATCTGTGAACACTTTTATTCTGAACTTCAGCAAGTCAGGTCCAAAATTACTCTTTCACTCACATTGATTCAAAATAATGATCTACATCTTTGCCTGCTGGTCTCTAGTAAATATCTATATTTCCATGTGATTAGGTAGCGTGGGAGTTGTGCAGTGAATCATCTAGCTGGGAAATGCTTTTAAAGTGGGATTGAAGAGAGCAAACTCAAGAAGCCGAGCTGTTTTGAAAGAATCAATAGGTCTTATGGAGCCCATTACCATAACATCATGTCCCTGGAATGGGAGTGGGAATAAGTGTGCTATTGTTAAATTAGGTAGTGCCGTCTTAGCGAGGAAAACAGAAATGTAATGTTTGCTAATTGAACTATAAAAATAATAATTACCTTTGATGTAGGAGAATGCGATGGCTCTCGGCACTGAGCCCTGATTGTATAAATTGAAGCTGTTATCATCGCAGTCTAAACTAGATTAGAAGTGAATCTCTCAAATTACATTCAGATGATGCTGAATGTAAACAAAGCGTTGGGTGTTTTGCTTTTCTTTTTCTTTCTCCCCTTTTCTTGAGCAATGGACAGGCTTTGGGCCTCCCTTTACAGTTGCCCCACCACTACTCTCAAATTCTAGCCTCTCAGTTCATCTACTAGTAGAGTTACTAGCTAGAGAGAAGTTCCCAGCAATGTGTATGAACACAACCATGCAAACAGAAGAATAGTGTTGAAGGGTTTAATGGAACAGAGAAAAGGTATCATTTGATATGGGCTCTTAAAAGAAGCGAATTCAGGGCAAGCCATCTAACATCACAGTGATCCAAATATACACCCTAACCACAGATGCTGAAGAAGCTGAAGTAGAGCAGTTCTATGAGGATCTGCAGCACCTACTGGACAACATGCCTAAACGAGATGTTATTTTCATCACAGGAGACTGGAATGCTAAGGTGGGCAGTCAAATGACACCTGGAATTACAGGTAAGCATGGCCTGGGAGAACAAAATGAAGCAGGACAGAGGCTGATAGAATTTTGCCAAGACAACTCACTCTGCATAACAGACACTCTCTTCCAACAACCTAAGAGATGGCTTTATATGTGGACTTCACCAGATGGACAACACCAAAATCAGATTGACTACATCCTTTGCAGCCAAAGGTGGTGGACATCTATACAGTCGGTAAAAACAAGACCCGGAGCTGACTGTAGTTCAGATCACGAACTTCTTCTTGCACAATTTAGGATCAGACTAAAGAGATTAGGGAAGACCCACAGATCAGCTAGATCTGAGCTCATTAATATTCCTAAGGAATATGCAGTGGAGATGAAGAATAGATTTAAGGGACTGGACTTAGTAGATAGGGTCCCGGAAGAATTCTGGACAGAAGTTCGCAACATTGTTCAGGAGGCGGCAACAAAATACATCCCAAAGAAAGAGAAAACCAAGAAGGCAAAATGGTTGTCTGCTGAGACACTAGAAGTAGCCCAAGAAAGAAGGAAAGCAAAAGGCAAGAGTGATAGGGGGAGATATGCCCAATTAAAGGAAAAATTCCAGAGGTTATCCAGAAGAGATAAGAAATTATTTTTAAACAAGCAATGCACAGAAGTGGAAGAAGACAATAGAATAGGAAGGACAAGAGACCTCTTCCAGAAAATTAGAAACAGTGGAGGTAAATTCCAGGCAAAAAATGGGTATGACCAAAAACAAAGATGGCAAGGACCTAACAGAAGAAGAAGAGATCAAGAAAAGGTGGCAAGAATATACAGAAGACCTGTATAGCAAGGATAACAATATCGGGGATAGCTTTGACGGTGTGGTCAGTGAGCTAGAGCCAGACATCCTGAAGAGTGAGGTTGAATGGGCCTTAAGAAGCAGTGCTAATAACAAGACAGCAGGAGATGATGGAATCCCAGCTGAACTGTTCAAAATCTTGCAAGATGATGCTGTCAAAGTAATGCATGCTATATGCCAGCAAATTTGGAAAACACAGGAATGGCCATCAGATTGGAAAAAATCCACTTATATCCCCATACCAAAAAAGGGGAACACTAAAGAATGTTCAAACTATCGAACAGTGGCACTCATTTCACATGCCAGTAAGGTAATGCTCAAGATCCTGCAAGGTAGACTTCAGCAATTCATGGAGTGAGAATTGCCAGATGTACAAGCTGGGTTTAGAAAAGGCAGAGGAACTAGGGACCAAATTGCCAATATCCGCTGGATCATGGAAAAAGCCAGGGAGTTTCAGAAAAACATCTATTTCTGTTTTATTGACTATTCTAAAGCCTTTGACTGTGTGGACCATAACAAATTGTGGCAAGTTCTTAGTGGTATGGGGATACCAAGTCATCTTGTCTGCCTCCTGAAGAATTTGTATAATGACCAAGTAGCAACAGTAAGAACAGACCACGGAACAACAGACTGGTTTAAGATTGGGAAAGGAGTACAGCAGGGCTGTATACTCTCACCCTACCTGTTCAACTTGTATGCAGAACACATCATGCGACATGCTGGGCTTGAGGAATCCGAGGCTGAAGTTAAAATCGCTGGAGGAAACATTAACAATCTCAGATATGCAGATGATACCACTTTGATGGCTGAAAGAGAAGAGGAACTGAGGAGCCTTATGATGAAGGTGAAAGAAGAAAGTGCAAAAGCTGGCTTGCAGCTAAACCTCAAAAAAACCAAGATTATGGCAACCAGCTTGATTGATCACTGGCAAATAGAGGGAGAAAATGTAGAAGCAGTGAAAGACTTTGTATTTCTTGGTGCGAAGATTACTGCAGATGCTGACTGCAGTCAGGAAATCAAAAGACGCTTAATTCTTGGGAGAAGAGCAATGACAAAACTCGATAAAATAGTCAAGAGCAGAGACATCACACTGACAACAAAGGCCCGCATAGTTAAAGCAATGGTGTTCCCTGTAGTAACATATGGCTGCGAGAGCTGGACCATAAGGAAGGCTGAGCGAAGGAAGATAGATGCTTTTGAACTGTGGTGCCAGAGGAAAATTCTGAGAGTACCTTGGACTGCAAGAAGATCAAACTAGTCCATCCTCCAGGAAATTAAGCCAGACTGCTCACTTGAGGGAATGATATTAAAGGCAAAACTGAAATACTTTGGCCACATAATGAGAAGACGGGACACCCTGGAGAAGATGCTGATGCTAGGGAGAGTGGAAGGCAAAAGGAAGAGGGACCGACCAAGGGCAAGTTGGATGGATGATATTCTAGACGTGACAGACTTGTCCCTGGGGGAGCTGGGGGTGTTGACGACCGAGAGGAAGCTCTGGCATGGGCTGGCCCATGAAGTCACAAAGAGTCAGAAGCGACTAAACGGATCAACAACAACAACTGAAAAGAAGAACTGTGGATCCCAGGTCCATGGCAAGAGATTCCAGTAGCCTTGGCCAGAGATGGAAAATGATGCTGGAAGTGCTATCTTGGAGGGTGGAAATCAGTGTCAATAAAGGGAAAAAAGGAGCAAACTTCAGATGGCAGGGTGGGGGGAAGAAATCAAAGCAATCCTATAAAGTAGAAGAAAAGGAAAGGACTTATGGGGCATGCACCCCACCATGTGAATTATATGCTTTTTTCTATCAGCTTTCTGTTGGGGTGTGTATATATTCATTCGGGTAAATGCTTGGGCTGAAATTAGAGACTGTTCTAGCCTTTTGCCATGTTTTTTATTTGAAGAGCAACATCCATAAGAAAACGACTACCCTGTGATCTAAGGCATTCTCCCCCCTCCGTTGCTAACTCAAACTGAGTTTGATTTGATTATTATTTTTACTTTTTCAAGAATGGTTGCTTTACTTCAAAGAGTTGGGTGCTACAGCTCCTTCATTCTTACTGGTGAGATTTGGGGGCCAAGGGTAACAAGAAAAGAGAGCTATCATACTACACATGGATCGGAAATGGAAATTGTGGGTAAAGTGGCAAGAACAGGAAGATGATGGATTGAAAATTTAGGAATATACAGCTGTAGATATTGAGAAGACTAGCAGGATTGGCAGGAGAAGACTAGACGAACACTAGCAGAACATGAGAAGACTAGCAGGATTGGAAGGTCTTGAGGTCTGAAAGAGGAAAAATATGGAATTATGGTGGTCCTGACTTGATTTCTACATTAGGAAGACATTTTGTTGGATCTAAACAGTCACAACATGAAACACTGGGAAGATGGCAAGATTTTCTGTCTTGAAGATTTCTAAAACCAAGTTGGCTAATCATCTATTCAATAATTTAAGTAAGATCAAGGGGGCGTTAGGATTGTCACCAAGAGATGTGGAGGTGTTCTTCATGGAGCCCCAATTCTGAGTCACCCCAACAGTCTTCTCATAAGTCCAGAGACCTTTCCCTGATCTCTAGAGCATCAGTGCACAGAACTCCAAGGGAATGTGGAAAAGAATTTGGAGATTCTCCATCAAAAGAGATGTCTGAAGCAGAACACTGGTTTTGTTGAAGTGATCTGCCCTAGATTAGTTTCCACAACCTCCTTGATCCCTTTCAACACAGTGTTTCTTTTTCCACCAGGCACAGGAAGACAAATGAGTCACCAAGGCATCACTCAGCATGTGGCTTCCCCACCCCACAGCTGCAGAAACATTAAGCATCAACCTCGGCTCCTGCTTTGGAGTGTGACAGTCCCTAAATGTCCTTGTTTTCCCTTTGTCTCTTTTAATTTATAATCATCCACAGGACTTGACATTTTTCTCCTCCCAAACTCAACTCCCTCACTCCCCCAGTCCAATAATGAACAGGAGGTGGGGAGTGAAAAGAAAAGAAGAAAGGGGAGGGGGGGAAGAAAAGAAATCACCACCTTGAAATTAGGCTAGGCAGTTGCAGATGGCATAACGGCACCACCTAATCGCTGCCATTTAAGTCACAAGGAATCAAACCTCAGAATGATGCTCCCCTCCCAACCACCATCCCCCCAAATTAAAACATCTAAAAAGAGGAGCTTGAAAATAAGATTTGACTCTTTAAGGAGGATCCATTCTGAGCCTGGTGTGGAAAACCAGAAGGATGTTCATCTGAGCATGCTGGTTAAGAGTGGAAGACTTGGTATAAGAGTGTCACTTCTACTCACCCCATGAGATTGGGAGGGAGAAAGAGGAGGAATGCCTTTGTCTGTGGCAGTCTGTGGTGTTAAAGATGCATTCCAAGATGCAGCTGGTTTAAATATTTAACTCCCTTCAGCTTTGACCATTTGAACCAGACCATCACTTGCTTAGAAGGGGCAGGTGGGTGGGCGGGCATTGATTGTCACAGAAGAGGTGTATACATTTGTAAACTCTTATATAACTGTACAGGTAAGGAAGCAAGGTAGAATAGTAGGACTCCACCTTCCAAAACTGAAAAAAGGCTTGTCATCTATCAATAGTGCTCCCCAGTGGGTATTCTACTGGATAGTCTCTCTCACCACAAAGGTACCCAAGATGCTCAAAACCTTCCAAAACATTTCTCACTTCCTATCTCTTGTCCCGCCCTTTGATGAAGGACCTGGAAATTCTAGCTCAGCAGAAACTTGGACCTTTGTGTTGGATTTACTTTAGGGAAATTGATCAAAAGCTAAAAAAGTAGTTACCATCACGTTGCAATTTCAGCCTGGCAGTCAAGGTGGCAGCAATGTTAGGAATGACAATAACCGGATGAGCACTTACTTTATAATCCAATTTTAAGTTACAGAAAGGATCTCATACTAGAAGAGTGAGAAAGATTTCCTGCTGAAATCTACAGAGAACCCATGGAGAGTTAACAGCACTGGGATAAATGGACCAATCTAGAGACAGTCAAGACAAGGCAGGTCATACAAAAGGGAAGCAAATGGGTTTTCTTATAGGACTGTGATGGAATGTGCCCCTGAAGAGGGGGGTGATGTGACGTTGAGTAGACAGTGCATTCCAGGCAGATAAACATTCTCACAGCTTGGGGGTATGTGTGTGTGTGCTGCTGAGGAAGAAAGTTAGACTGGCATCGCCGTAGATTCCCAAGGGTGTTTTTTCCCTTTAGCTCAGTTAAGGAACCTTTAGTCTGGCAAGATTCTGTATATGGTAGAAACAATAAAAGGAACTAGAGTTGCAACTTGACTCAGCATAGTTTTCTTCACCAATTACCCTGACATCAATCTTGCCAGACCAAAGTTCCCTTAACTGAGCTAAAGGGAAAAATACCTTTGAGAATCTAGGGCGGTACCAGTCTAACTTTCTTCCTCACCTCCCCCACAACACTCTCCAAGCTGTAAGAATGCTTATCTGCCTGGAATGCGCTCTCTACTCCCTCAGCTCCGAGCTCCATCACAAGGACTACAGGTAGTCCTCAAGTAAAAATGGTAATTAAGACTGGAATTTCTGTTGCTAAGTGATGCGGTCATAACACACAATGTCACATGACCACATCCCTTAGTGACATCAATCCTGGCACTCCCTGTTGCTGTAGTTAAGCAGGGATTGTGAGTCATTAAGCAAGTCCCATGTGGCTCTCAAGCAGGCAGGCAGGCATGTAAGGTGTGGTGCAAGGCCTGTCACAAGTGCCAGGGGCAGAAGGGCATGCAGGTGCCTCCACAGTGCTGTGCAAGCATGGGCAGGCACTATGAAGTATGAGGTCCCCAGGATCTCATACTTTGTAGCTGGGCTCCTCAGGAGAAAAAGCAGTGGGATTGGGACCAACCTACCAGAGCAACTTGTGACCTTCCCTGTTGGCTTCCCCAGTGACTTTCCTTGAGAGAAACCAGCAGGGAAGGTGACAAATGGTGATCACATGACTGCGGGACACTGCAACCATCTAAGTGCAAGCTGGTTGCCAAGGGGCCAGATCATGATCATATGACTGCAGGGGGTCTGGGACAGCCAGAACTTCAAGGATCTGTCATAAGCACCACTTGTCCAATGTCATCATAACTCCAAATGGTCACTGAGAGAGCAGTCATTAAATGGGGACTACCTGTATCGTGTAAACTTAAATTATAGCATCCAGATACGAAGCACAGCAATGGGAACTGCAGCAAACTGTTTTTGGTACTTCTTCTGGCTATTCAAGTCAGACCTGAAGTCTCTAGCTTTGACAGAAAGAGGACCTTGCTGCAAAGGAGAGGTTTTGTGATAGCAAGTACAGAGGTAAAGCTAAGTATGAAGGCAACAAAAATATTTAGATTCGAATAGATTCATCAGCATATACATTAAAGAAAAAGATAAGATGTAGGTAGAGAGCAGGGGAGGGGAGGGGAAATATTTCACTGCCACTTCTTCTTCTAAGGGTGGTGGCTTTGTGTCCATCTTTGTGTCCATCTTTGTGTCCAACCCCATGAGATAAGGGTTAGGATTCAAACTGAGATGAAGAGCTTTCTTCTGCTTAAATCTAACTTATCTACTGGAGGTCACTTTCTGGAGACAAAGATTATTGGGCCTCGGACCTGCAATGATGCAGAAGATGTTCTCTTTCCTCTTCATTCTTTCTTGCTTCTGCTTGGTGATTTTACTCGTTTTGTTCTGGTTTTTACTTCCCTGTCGACTGGGAGATTTGAAGCATTTTGGCTCTTCATCGCAACAATACACACACATGCATGCACAGACACTTTCCCTTCTTCAATCCATCTTTGTCCTCCCTTTTCTCCCCTTTGTATGAAATTGGGCTGAGGGACCCTGCAGATTGTCCACTTCTGATTTGGACAAATGCTCCAGCTAATGACAAATGAAGACACACATAAGAGGGAATGTCACTGAAGCTCTGCAGCTCGGCACAAGAAGTCAGCAACTGCATTTCTCGCCTAGTTCCTGAAGATGGGATGATTTACATTCAAGGTCAAATGTTCCCATTCATATTCATATTAGCATATTACCAAATCTTGAACATTTATGTCGGTAAGCCCGTCTTGGTAGACATCAGAAAGGAAAGTCTATAAGTTGTTATAAACAGTATCAAATATAAATAGAACTATACATTACCTGTTCAACAAGATAGGGAACCACATTGCTGCCCAGTGCTGTTGATTGTCAAGGACCATTCTCAAAGGTCACAAATTTGAGGAAACAGTGGGCAGATGTTGACTTTTCAGAGAAGATCTGAGACCATGTCCAGGATTAGTATTCATTCATTCATTCATTCATTCATTCATTCATTCATTCATTCATTCATTCTATCAAAGAGTTTCTTTGCTTCCATTTTCTTTTTTTTAAATGCTATTTTATTTATTTATTTATTTATAATTCACATTTCTATCACCTCCCATCTCCCCCTAAAAGGGGGACTCTGGGCAGTTTACAATAAAATTCACCTTAAAACCTCAACATCATAAAATCACCAAGTCAACAGCTACAATACTAAAATAATAAATAAATATAAATATAGAATCCAAATGGGAGATTTCCATTCCATCGGGAGAACTCTACATCACCAGCCACCCCCAGGAAGAGCTGTTGCCCTTCCCATCCCAGGCAAGGTGGCAGAACCAGGTCTTCAAACCCTTCCCCTTTCCTTGGAGATATCCACTGAATTTTAATTTAGCTAGTGGTAAGGATCCTACCATCCTCCCTTCCCCCCCTCCCACTGTATCACAGCTACCAATCATCATCATCATCATCATCATCATCCAAATTATTATCATCAATCCTCACAACGCAATCAAGCTTGTCCACTTCTGAAGGACACCAAACTGTTCTGAACTTGTAGCTTCTTTATTACTACTTCAGGTGTCCTCATAAACTACCTCTTCCTCAAGACCTTGTCAAAAAAGGGCAAGTCCAACACTGTGGAAAGGAACAAAGAACAATTTAACCTCCAGCAATTTCATTGTCCCTTTGCTGGCTTCTCTCCTGTTTCCCTTTTTTTAATCACTCTTAACCATTCTCCTTAAGAAAGAAAGAAAAAATGCTGTTATTTGGGTGTGGAAGGGTGAAGGAAAAGGAAAGGTCCTATATCTTCAAGCACTGATTTGCAAGCTGCGAATATTGTATATGAAATTTTCTGCTATGTAAGAATATTGCAATATGTGGCAGTTGCTTACCTAACCAAACAAAAGTTCTTTTGCAAGACCATTTCATTAGGAGGCTGTCACTGAGCTGAGGTTTGTGAAGGGAGAGAATATTATTCTCAAATTATTTCTGTATTTCTGGGTTGCCTATTCAGTTCATATTGGTGGAGAGGAGTTTTCCAGGAGAATTAAAGACTTCTGTTGCTGGTGCATGCTTAAGGTGTGATCTACCAGGACATTCAGATCCTTCTAACAAGTACTAATCTGGAGCCTGGACCACCTACCTTGTACTTGTACATCTGGTTTTTCCTAGGCAGAATGTTTCATCACACCACAAACACAATGTGTTCAATACAACTGGTTCTCATATGAAGATGTGAGTCCCTAGGCCTGCACAACATGGATATGACTTGCCCTTAACTTTGCTTCCAGAATCAAAGGTAGCTTCAAGTGAAGCATCAGAGGTGATTATTTAGTGTCAAGGACTATCACTCCACCTCAGCTGATCACTTTGGTAGAAGGAACATGGCTTCCCCATATGCACAGAAGACCACTGAAAAGCCAAAGAAGTTGTAGAGAGATGGAGGATGACCTTGACAGAGAGGAGAAATCTGTTACCAAAGCAATGGGGAGCAAAACATGGCCTGAGTCCAAAACAAGAAGGAATGCTTGTAGTTTCAGACACACACTGCCCCCAATTCACATGAGTATAAGAAAGGAAGTAAAGCATAATCAGACTTGCAAGATTCTGTTCCTATGGTCTGTCTTAAAACTAGTTCTAGACTTCCATGGAGTTTCCTCCTTGATCTGGTCTACAGGGTGCTGCTGACAGAAACAGCCAAAGTGGCATAGCTGTAATAAGCTGTACTACCTCTACCACCCTTCACCTGAAGATCTGTTTCCATGGGATAATTCAATGGAATCACCTTCAAATCTTCAAAATTTTGGATGGATGGATAGATTGTTGTTGTTTATTTGTTTAGTCGCTTCCGACTCTTCATGACTTCATGGACCAGCCCACGCCAGAGCTTCCTGTCGGTTGTTGCCACCCCCAGCTCCCCCAGGGACAAGTCCGTCACCTCTAGAATATCATCCATCCACCTTGTCCTTGGTCGGCCCCTCTTCCTTTTGCCCTCCACTCTCCCTAGCATCAGCATCTTCTCCAGGGTGTCCTGGATGGATAGATAGATGTATTTTTTTTTTAAAAAAAGATAAAAGCTATTGCAAACTAATATAAAGCAAGAAAAAGAAAAGAGAAAGAAAGAAATCAAAGAGAAAGCTAAAAGTGCAAGAAAGGAAAAAGAAGTAAAAGAAAAAAGAAAAGAAAGAAAGAAAAGATACAAAGATACAAAGAAGTAGCTTCTGATCATCTTTACAGCAGTGATAAGTACAGTTATAAATTTACCTCTTAGTCTATGGGTTGCAATATAACTCTCTCTTTCTATAATCTATCCTTTCTAATCAACAAAGCCATAGATCATAAGTTCATTTTTTTTCTGTTTTACATAAAAAAGTCCATAAGGGGTTTCCAGTCAGCCATAAATGTAGATATTGTCTTTTCTCTAATCAGGGAACTCAATTAGCCAGCTCAGCAAGGCCCACCATCTTCACCAACCATTCCCCCAGTGTGGGTGGTGCCAAATCTTTCCATCTTTCTGCATACAATAATCTTGCTGCAAAGAATTTGTATAGTCCTATGAGTGATCAAATATGGACATCCAAGAAGTAATGCACTGTATATTCACACTTTAATGAATCCAGAGACAGTGGTTGCAACCATGGTTCATTGGATCAACCCCAGCTCCTGTGTTCCCACGATATGCACATCCAAATAGAAACAAGCTACATTATGCATTAGTGTGATTTGTAAACCCAGCTACAGTAACATTCCTTGGCTCAGCCTTCAAATTGATTATGCAGAAGGAGTGTCAGAGAGTGGTAATGACAAAAAAACTGAAAAGTCTGTGTGCATGTGTGTGTGTTTGTGTGTGTGATCAACAGATCATTTGATTTTCAATAGGCCTTCTCCTAAGGGTAACAGTCTGAAAGACCCAAGTGGTGAAACTCTTAACCATTAAGTAAAAGTTTATATTTATTGTACCTTTGCCCTCTCTCTCTGTTTCTCTCTCCCTTCTTTCCTTCCTTCTTTCCTTCCTTCTTTCCTTCCTTCCTTCCTTCCTTCCTTCCTTCCTTCCTTCCTTCTTTCCTTCCTTCCTTCCTTCCTTTCTTTCTTTCTTTCTTTCTTTCTTTCTTTCTTTCTTTCTTTCTTTCTTTCTTTCTATAAAATGTCTGCTATTTGCAGGCAGTTGATTGAATTTCCAGTAGATGCTTAGCAGACCATTTCAGTTGTCAGCCTGAAGCAGGTAATGAGAATTTATCAGCACCTCATTCACATTTGCAGCTGATCTCTCACCCATGGATTTCAATAAATATTGCTTTTATTTATTGCAATGCATTTGGAATTAATGGCTGATTTTATTTCACTGTATGTTGATTGCTGTCCTTTTTATTTAATTTAATTTATTTTTTTTATTTTAATATGGGCTGGCTAAACAAGCCAGCAAGTGTTTTATCATGCTGGGTTCACAAATGCCAGCTCAAATTGAGACATCGGCATACTGACACCTCTTTTGACGTCAAAAGTGATAATTGCATTTATGGCAAGATAAGGCTGGGGAAAAAAACACAATGTAGAGAGATGAGAGCCATTGTTTCATTAAAAAAAACCACCATGAAGAACCCTATAATTTTTATTGAATGCAAAAATGTGAAAAAGAATGATATTGTTTAGAAATGAGTTGAAGTGATAGTTGTCATATCATAAGCCTTGACAACAGTCATCTCAGCTATGGAAAATAGAAGAGGGAATGAAGCAGCAAAATTTAAGTGCTCTGACAATTAGAATGTTGAATTTATTCATTGTTCCACAGCTTGTAAAAGATCTTATATTTTTCTTCCTTCCATTGCAATTATTTTGTGGACTGTACAATCCACCTTGATGGTCTCAGGTGGAACAGGAAGTCATTACTTAGGTGTAGTTCCTATAATAATCCACAAATTCAGCATGATGTTTGATCACTCCAGTAACCACTGTTGCCTTCAGCAAAGTGGGACAACTTATGGAAAGCCCTGCTCTGTAATGACATCACTGCACAATTCTCTTCTTTATTTGCCTAAATTATAATGCTGTTCATACATGCTATATAATTCAGATTGTCCTTGAATCTTATCAGAAAGGAGATGACAAAATAAATTGTATAGGTCCTGGGCTCATAAGGATTGTGCAAAATCCAATATGAACACTTTATTCAGTTTAGGAAATGAATCCAGTTCAACAGTTCAAATTGATTCAATAAATTGATCAGATTTGGTTTTGAGATTGAAAGAAATTAGCTGGGATGAGCCAATTCGGAGAAAGCCGTTTCTATGTGGGCCAAGGAGCATCTGCAATCTTTCATATCAATCCAAAGGGGTCCAATTTGAACTGATGATTCAAGCTGATTTTCCAATTCAGTTTGGAAAGTGAATTTAATAATTCAATCGAATTGCCTTGGAATAATTTGCTAGGTTCTCTGGAAGCTGCCTAAAAGTGAGAGTGATACCTTTCCCATCATGATTCTAATGGAGTTCTCTTTAACAAGAGATATTAAGATGGATGGGATGGAATTGTAAGAATTCCAGCAACAGTCTTATTTGCCATTTAGAACCAGTATATCTCCATGTGGAGAGTCAAGAGTTGAGGCCTTCTGACTTTCACTGGTGAAAGACCAGTTTGCAGCTGGTGTTTACAAAATAGGCTCCTGAATCTTCATCAGTTTAAGGACCAATTCTTTTATATCTGTACTGAATCTTTGCATAGGACTAATACTTTAGGTGGTTCTTATCCTTCAGTCCACCTAAACCAGAGGCTGACAACTCAGAAATCCATACATGGTCCTTAAATTCTTCTTTGCAGCCTTGGGAATCCCTTCCAACATCTTAATGGGGTTGGGGGGCTGGGGTCAAGCAGGGCCAGAACTGGGGCAGGGGGCAAGTGGGGCATGTGCCCCGGGTGCCGCACTGGGGGGCTGCCAAACTGAGCACTGGGGGGCCACCAAAATGGGTGTGGAATCCATGTTTGCCCCGGATGACACAGACCCTAGTTGCAGGCCTGGTGTCAAGTACGCAAACTGAGACTTGTGGGCCACAGATAACAGCTATCAGTGAAATGTAGGACAAATGGTCAATTACAAAGACATTATTCTTTTTTTAAGCCTTGGGTAGCTGCACCATACTGACTGTGCTTTTTCTAAATCCTAAATTTCATTGTAACACACAAAAGGGCTAAATATTGCAGTGTTTTCTTCTGCTGTAATATCAGTGCATTTTCACTGTGTCCTATGTATGTATGTATGTATGTATGTGTGTATATACACACATACACACACACACACACACATACATACAGAGAGAGAGGGAGAGAGAGAGAGAGCAGCCCACAGTTTTCTTGCCAAAACAAAACATCTGAAGAATGTTAACAGAAAAGAAAGGAAGACATTTTAACAACACGAGATAAATTTATTGAAGAATAGAAAGGTTCTTAAAGTGTCCCTTGATTGAATCAATCTGGGTTGCATTGTTCACTGAATTTAATTCAGGCCAAACTATTCCACTTCAGCAGTTGTTGGAGACCATGTTGTGTTTCACACTGGGTGTTCACGCAAGCCTAAAGCCAAGGATATCACATAAAGGAAGGCCTACCTCTACCACAAAATGAATGGTTCCCCATAACTCAGGCTGAGACCTGACAGTCTTAATGATACCCTTTCCCAGTCCTTTGTTATTATAACGGTGTCATTGCAATAGCCAAAGCCACCCCCAGGCTGGTTGTGGTATCACGAACTTCCTGCTAATTCCATTTTGTCATAAAACTGAGAGAAGTTTAATGACTCAAGAAGATGTGAATGACAATGTTTTTTATCTTGAAGCCAAGGGCATAGAATGTCGGGCTGCATAGACTTAACTACCATTTCCAAGAGCCTGGGTTGACATTTGCACATATAAGACATGGGGGAATGCCTCAGAGATCATTCTTGACAGCCCTGGGATCAAATGATAATTCTGGTCTGTCATTCACACCAGAAAGGACCCTATCTGGATCTGGTGATCTACTGAAAAACAAATACTTCTCAGTGGCTCCCATGAAAGAGCTCAGACTCAGGATGCAAGTCTCTTGCCCAGGGCAGCTTCTGGGTCTATGTAATAATGTCCATGCTGAATAACCATTTGAGATCAAAATGGAACAGGAAGAAGGGACAATATGCCTCCATATCCAGATAGTTCTCTGATTTCACCTGAATTTGTTAAGTATAGATTGCCTGAAGGTGAAAGGTCCCCTGTGCAAGCACCAAGTCATTTCTGACCCTTGGGGGATGCCGCTTTTTGACGTTTTCTTGGCAGACTATAGCAGGGTGGCTTGCCATTGCCTTCCCCAGTCGTCACCTTCCCCAGCAATCTGGGTCCTCATTTTACCTTTACTTTGGAAGGATGGAAGGCTGAGTCGACCTGAGCCAGCTACCCGAGAATCCAGCTTCCACTGGGATCAAACTTGGGTCACAGGGAGAGTTTCGGTCGCAATACTGCCGCCTGCCACTCTGCACCACATATAGATTGCCTAATGCGCTACTATTCCCCACTCTCAGTCTGCCAACTCTCTCCCCTGTTTTTTTTAATGTATTTTATTTTTATTTCATCTTTTTTTTTCTGTCTTTCAAGTCCATAATCTTCCCAGTATCTAGATTAGTAGCCCAGGGATAAATAAAAACATAAAATCTACCATCCCAGAATAAGTAGGCGCTTAATGTGTTTAAAAGCAAAAATGATACCCTGTAAGTATGAAAAGGCCTGAGATGAGAGGACTAGTTTAACCTGGTGTCCCTAGGACATCACTGAAGAGGCCAGCTGGGGACATCCCACAAGCAGGACCCTACAACTGAAAGTCCCCTTTGTTGTGGCTGTTTGTCTCACTTCATTTTATGAGGGCAGATAGAAATACCCAGAAGTTTATTCCCTTACACATTTTTCTTCCACTGTCCACATCACCTCTTGGGATGTTTTGACACATTCTTAAATTTCTGTACATGTAGGAAAACTAATTTTTTAACTATTTTAAAATTCTAGCCATCTCTCCAGGTCTAGGTTTAGTCACAAATGTTCAGATCCATTTCCAGCTCAAAAAAGATGTTTTACATTGGCACCACAGGTTCACAGTAGGACAAATTAGGTAACACTGGTGACATTTGCGGTATGCTTTCCAGGTGGACTGAAGTTTTTCAATTCCTGGCATTTTAGCTTAGGAGCAAGAAGTAGCAGTTGATAGAAATAACCAAAGTCCAAGAGTTACTGCTGGCCAGGGAAGGAAATACTGGCCTAGATTTTCTTTAACACAGATGTGGAATCTTCAAATTTCCAAATTTGCTAAAATTGATTATGAAACTCCTGACCCTAAAATAACCACTATTCTCTTGGTCAGTTTTACATCAAATGTGATAAAAAGGAAACCGAATTCCTGAGGCTTTTGTTTGTTTATAAGAATTGTTGTTGTTTATTCATTCAGTCGCTTCCGACTCTTCGTGACTTCATGGACCAGCCCACGCCAGAGCTTCCTGTTGGTCGTCAACACCCCCAGCTCCCCCAGGGACGAGTCCATCACCTCTAGAATGTCATCCATCCACCTTGCCCTTGGTCGGCCCCTCTTCCTTTTGCCTTCCACTCTCCCTAGCATCAGCACCTTCTCCAGGGTGTCCCGTCTTCTCATTATGTGGCCAAAGTATTTCAGTTTTGCCTTTAATATCATTCCCTCAAGTGAGCAGTCTGGCTTTTTCAGGTCACAGAATGATGCAAGAGTGCAGGAGTTCCAGCTTTGGAAGAACTTCCTAGCAATTATGTCATTGTTTATTCGTTCAGTCGCTTCCGACTCTTCGTGACTTCATGGACCAGCCCACGCCAGAGCTTCCTGTCGGTCGTCAACACCCCCAGCTCCCCCAGGGACGAGTCCGTCACCTCTAGAATATCATCCATCCACCTTGCCCTTGGTCGGCCCCTCTTCCTTTTGCCTTCCACTCTCCCCAGCATCAGCATCTTCTCCAGGGTGTCCTGTCTTCTCATTATGAGACCAAAGTATTTCAGTTTTGCTTTTTTTTGGAAGGATGGCATGTAAATATAAGAAAAAAATAAGTGTTGAAGGAGTATTTTTCAATACTACCTATTGTTTTTGATGCTATCTTTGAACATAAATTTCTCATATACAGTATTTTCTCCCCAGAAGGAAAAATCCAAGATTAGTTCCTTTGGTGGGATCTCGATCAGGCTTACAGTAAGAAGGCAATGGATGAAACGTATTGATTGATTGATTGATCAAATGTATATGGCCACCCATCTCACTAGGAGTGATTCTAGGTGGCATACAACAATTAATACATGGGCCTGAGGCCAATATGATTTCTCAGCATGTCTTCTTAGGGAGAAGATTCTCTCTCTCTCTCTCATCTATCATCATCTGACTATCTTTTCTGGATGGCTGCACCATTTTTCGACACCCTTGGAAATAAAAGTTGTTGTCCTATCTATTCTGACCTAGATTTTAGCCAAAATTCCATTAAAACATACACAATTCTCAGAGAAAGAGAGAGGAACCTAGAATGGGAGTGACTCTCCTTCTTGAAAAATAATAAGAAATATATGATCTTGTAAGCAGGCCCTGCAGAGTCGCACTTTACACATTTTTATCCATCAAAGACCATTTTCCATACTAGTATTGGAAGCTGAGAGTATAGTACACACTACCATCTAATTGAAAATAGCTGGGTGGAATGTCTTTGATGGCAAGACTCTTGATGTCCCCATCGTTTGAGATGAATTGAGTGGCTGCTGCTATAGCTACCCTCCGTTACCTCCTTGGGTACCTTCTTATGGATAATGTCTTCCAAATCTTTTATACACTGTAGATTGTCCAGCATAAATGCCAGGGGATGGAGGATTGTAAAAAACAAACAAAAAACAAACGCAAACCTCAATTACAATAATTGGGAATCTTTTCAGCAAAGCAAAGCTGATGGATTTAAATTGAATAGGCCCTGAGGCATCTGCTTTGTTCTTTTTCCTCTGATTCACACCTTGTGGTTGTTTCCTCTAATTTAGTTGCTTAAGAAATTTTTGTTCTGTTGAATTACACCATCATCTTTTGGAGGGAGCATTTAGGGCATTGAGACTAACCTCTTGCTCCTTAAGGCTTCAAATTAAAGCATCTTCAACAGACAGCTGTCTAACTTCTGTTGAATGTATAGAGTGGAAGAGCCCACTGCCTTTCTTGATCATTAGTTCTGCTATCAAACTGCTCCCACTGTCATGAAAATGTTCTTAATATTCAACTAAAATCTTCCTTCCTATAAATTAACACCTTTATTCTGTGTCCTGCAGTCCAGGATAATAGTTAACAAGTCTTGGTTTTCTTCTGTGTGGTGACCCTTCAAGTATTTGAAGTCTATGTTATCTTATAACTGTCTTTTCTTATGGCGAAACATATCAATTCCCCTTAATCTCTCCTTGTGAGGATTAGTTTTCCTGATGATTCTTGTTGTCATCTTTAGACCTCTTTCCAAATTCTATGAATCCTTCTTAATATGTGATGCCCAGAATGGAACACCATGTTCTGCTCTGCATTGGCTTTTTTGATAGCCATTTCTCATGTCTAGCTCATGGTTAGCTTGCGATCATCTGCAGTTCCCATATTCATTTCATGTGGTGCACACCCCAGCCCATATTAGTTTCCAAGGTGCTATACGTTTTCTTGTTGTTCTAAAGCATTGATAAGTATTTCAAGGAAGATGAAAGGCAAAAGGAAATGTAATGCTTTATCTCTATTAATGTCTTTCCCATCTTCCCCCAACACTGCACTTATACCTCTCCAGGGTCATGACCCACTTTTTCTTGTTTATTTGTTTAGTCGCTTCTGACTCTTCGTGACTTCATGGACCAGCCCACGCCAGAGCTTCCTGTCGGTCGTCAACACTCCCAGCTCCCCCAGGGACGAATCCATCACCGCTAGAATATCATCCATCCACCTTGCCCTTGGTCGGCCCCTCTTCCTTTTGCCCTCCACTCTCCCTAGCAATCGCATCTTCTCCAGGCTGTCCTGTCTTCTCATTATGTGGCCAAAGTACTTCAGTTTGGCCTTGAATATCATTCCCTCCAGTGAGCAGTCTGGCTTTTCTGGGGCTCAGTTAGATCCTTGTTGTTGTTTATTCGTTCAGTCGCTTCCGACTCTTCATGACTTCATGGACCAGCCCACGCCAGAGCTTCCTGTCGGTCGTCAACACCCCCAGCTCCCCCAGGGACGAGTCCGTCACCTCTAGAATATCATCCATCCACCTTGCCCTTGGTCGGCCCCTCTTCCTTTTGCCTTCCACTCTCCCCAGCATCAGCATCTTCTCCAGGGTGTCCTGTCTTCTCATTACGTGGCCAAAGTATTTCAGTTTTGCCTTTAATATCATTCCCTCAAGTGAGCAGTCTGGCTTTATTTCCTGGAGGATGGACTGGTTTGATCTTCTTGCAGTCCAAGGCACTCTCAGAATTTTCCTCCAACACCACAGTTCAAAAGCATCTATCTTCCTTCGCTCAGCCTTCCTTATGGTCCAGCTCTTGCAGCCATATGTTACTATGGGGAACACCATTGCTTTAACTATGAGGACCTTTGTTGTCAGTGTGATGTCTCTGCTCTTAACTATTTTATCGAGATTTGTCATTGCTCTTCTCCCAAGGCATGACCCACTAACCCAATCTAATTATCTCTGAAGTTCTAATGAACCTCAACACTTGAACAAAGCCTTTTGATGGTCACAACCCCGCATCAAATGACTTTGTCCAAGAATTGAGGTTCATTACACCTCCAACGACAGCAATTGGTACAAACATCTAAATGATGAGAGTTTGTATGAGAAAGTTGGTCATCAAGTTTCAGTCCTTGTAGGCCGAAACTTTTTGACACATGTCCCAGCATCTCTTCAGCAAAGAGGCAGAAATGTAATTTAGCATGTTATCATTCCCTGGGAAAGCAAATGAGTGAAATCTAACTGGCTTTCTCATTACAGTAAAGAATCTCAGTGAATGTTTCAATGACAGTTTTGCTCAGGAAATAAACACACTCAAGACAAACATCATTTGAAATCTGTAGAAATAATAATAATAGTAATGATAATATGGAGCATTTTCACCATTGCCTTCCTTCTTGATGGAATCCAATCTAGTTGTCCGTCTAATGTGACAGAGTATGTCTCTCCTCTATTAAAATGGTAGACTGTAATCATTTCTTTCAACCAACACTATAATAAGTCATGCTTGTTTGTTAACCCTTATTCTGTTTGTCTCTAAGTAATTTTATTCCACTCTTGTCATCAGCCTTCCAAGCATGGAATATTTATTAGAAGTGAAGGATACAACTGCAAACTGCAGAATAGGGCAAAATGCCCTATTTTACTTCTCAGATTTTAAATACAAAATTTCAAATGTCTACTTCTCAAGTGAGCTTTTGCTGCTGTTATCCTTACTCCTGTTAGGTCTATTCCAATCTTTTTTTCCAGAAGAGCCCAGAATGGTTTATATGACAACATAAAAATCAGACTTAAATAAAGCCATTACAATAAAAACAACAACCCATAAAAGCTATAGTTTAAGGCAATTAAGACAAAGTTTGTTTAAAAAGACAGAAATGAAAACAACACTCCAGGCCATTTAAAAGACAGTCTGGTTTTGGAATAGTTGATTGTGATTGTCATGTGATTGTCATGACTTTGGCAGCTAGAGTTAGACAATCAGAAGTCTCTGTTGCATGTTAGTTTGAAATGCTTTCAAACATCAGATACCAAAGTGCTCTGTGAAATGGGTTGCTCTATCACTTTTAACATGAAACATTTAACATTCAGCAGATCTCAGCTCAATTTGTAGCATCTTTAATTTAATGCAACTTGGGGAGCAAGGTTGCCCTATGGGAATTTTTAGATATAAACACCAGGTGTAACGATTGCCTAAACCCAAATACTCAGTCTCACAAGCTCGGGCTTAAAGATAACTGATTTATTAAAGGAATAGTATGCAAATACAGAGAAAGCTGAGAATGAGCAAAAGCGCGCCAAATACAAACTTAAAAGCCTTGCTTGTGGGCCGGTCCCGCCCCGTCGCCCGTCAGGACGCTCCCCCTCCCAGGTGCTGAAAGCCGTTAGACGCGCCTGGGAAAGTAACCTTGAACAGGAGCGCAAACCCAAACATGCATTCCAAGCCCTCAAAACAAGGGAGGGCGAAAGAATGGAAAAACCCCGGGTGAAAGGATACGGAACAGAGAATGACATGTGAAACGTTACAATGTTAACCAGACATTAGAATGAGAACATGACATATTGCCCCCCCAAAAAAATCAGGGAGCCGGTTTGTCAGGATAGGCAGAGTGAAATTGGGCTACGAGACGAGGAGAATGTACGTGTGGAGCAGCAACCCATTCAGGATGAGGGAAATGTTTCCAGCGGACGAGGTATTGTAGAGCGGAGCGCAGGCGTCTGGAATCGAGGATAGATGTCACCTCGAAGTGTTGCTGGTTGTCAATCATGAGGGGAGGTGGAGGAGTGGGTTGTGGATGCCAACGGTCCGACGACAGGTAGGGTTTGAGTAAGCTACAATGGAAAACAGGATGTAAACGTTTAAGGTTGTGAGGTAAATCAAGTTTAAACGTAACAGGGTTGATCTGAGCAACAATTGAAAAAGGACCGACAAATTTAGGACCAAGTTTTTTTGAGGGTTGTGAGGACTTGATAAACTTAGTTGATAAGTAGACTTTATCTCCGACCGCAAAGGATGGTTCTTGGGAACGCTTTGCATCGGCATGGCGTTTATAAGTAGCTTGGGCATGGTGGAGAGCGAGTAGGATATTAGACCATGAGTCTTTGAGAGAGTCTGCCCAGCCAGCGAGGGTGGCTGGGAGCGGCTGAGGATGAGGAAGTTCAGGGATCGGAACAAATTCACGCCCAAAAACTGTTTTAAAGGGAACTTGACCAGTGGTTTGATGAATGGAATTGTTGTAAGCGACCTCAGCAAATGGGAGGAGATCGACCCAGTTGTCTTGCTGGTAGTTAACAAAAGCTCTGAGGTATTGTTCTAATGTAGAATTAACCGCCTCTGTAGATCCGTCCGTTTCCGGATGCCAGGCGGTAGAAAGTGATTGTTTCGTACCCAAAAGTTTCAAAAATGCCCGCCAAAATTGTGACGTAAATTGTGTGCCTCTGTCACTCACCAAACGGGCGGGGATACCGTGGAGGCGGTACACGTGGATGAGGAAGAGGCGTGCCAGCTGTTGTGCGGTGGGGATAGAAGCGCATGGGATAAAGTGGGCTTGTTTGGAGAAAAAGTCTTTGACGACCCAAATGACAGTTTTTCGTTGACTAGGGGGTAGATCAACGATAAAATCCATAGAGATATCCTGCCAAGGGACAGATGGAGTGGCCACGGGTTGAAGGAGACCCTGGGGCTTGCCCGGTTTGCGCTTTATCGCCGCACATACAGGGCACGCAGTGACATATTGCTTTAAGTCTTTGAGTAAAGTTGGCCACCAGAATTGGCGGCGAACGAGGTGCAAAGTTTTCACGTAGCCGAAATGTCCAGCTAGCTTGTCATCGTGGCAGCGCTGGAGTATGGTTTTTCGCATTGGTTCGGGTACATAGAGACGATCGTTGCGCCAGGCAAGATCATCGGTGAAAGTGAACAGGTGTTTATTGGCTTGCAACCAAGTATCTGTTTTAAGGTGGGAGAGCAACTGTTGTTGCAAATCGGAGGTAATTGACAAGAGAGGCGGGCGGCTGGAAGGCGGAGCGGCTGGAGGCGGAGTTGATTGCGCTCGGGTCTGGCTGCGAGTCACCGCTGCCAAACCTAATTGTTTGTCGGTCCAGACTGTGCTTTGGACCGTTGGCCCTGGGCCAGCATCTTGGGGCCTGCGCGAGAGGGCATCAGCTAAGAAATTTTTCTTGCCTGGTATAAATTTAAGGGTGAAGTCAAAGCAGTTGAAAAACTCAGCCCAGCGCAGCTGTTTGGGACTGAGTTTTCGACTGGTGCTTAAAGCTTCCAGATTTTTATGGTCAGTCCAGACTTCAAAAGGGTTTGAAGTGCCTTCCAATAGGTGTCGCCATGTCTCTAACGCTGTCTTTACAGCAAAAGCCTCCTTTTCCCAAACATGCCATCTTCTCTCTGTTTCTGTGAATTTGCGCGAGAGGTAGGCACAGGGTTTTAAAGCGCCAGATTGGTCAGCTTGTAATAGAATTGCTCCTATGGAAAAATCAGAAGCATCGACTTGTACCACGAAGGGTTTAGAGGGGTTTGGATGCTGTAAAATCGGTTCTGTGGTAAAGATTTGTTTGAGCGCTTCAAACGCTTGCTGACATGCGGGAGTCCATTTAAGGAGCGCGCCTGGGTTCTTTGAACGTCGCGTATCGCCCTGTCCTTTAGTTTTTAACAGTTCAGTAAGGGGGAGGGCGATTTCCGCAAAATTTTGGGCGAATGTGCGATAGAAATTAGAGAATCCAAGGAAACTCTGTAATTGTCTCCTGGTACGGGGAGGTTCCCATGCCACGATGGCTTCTACTTTTGCAGGGTCCATTTCAATGCCCTGAGCTGAAATCCGGTACCCTAGGTAATCAATTTGCGACTGATGAAAGGCACATTTTGACAGTTTTGCATACAGCTGTGCTTTTTGCAATTTAGCCAGTACCTGACGCACCAGGTGGGTATGTTCTGACATGGTTTCAGTATAAATCAATACATCATCCAAATATACCAGTACCCCCTTAAATAGGTGGTCATGCAAGACCTCATTGATTAGTTGCATAAAAACCCCAGGTGCCCCAGATAACCCGAATGGTAAGACTTTATATTGAAAAGCCCCAAGAGGACAGTTGAACGCTGTCTTCCACTCATCCCCTTCCCTTATGCGAATGCGAAAGTAGGCTTCTCTCAAATCCAATTTTGAAAAAATTTTGCCTCTGGCCAGATGTGATAACATATCTTTGATCAGGGGCAAAGGATATTTATTTAATATTGAGACCGCATTGAGCCCGCGGAAATCGGTACAAAGCCTTAATGACCCATCCTTTTTTGGCCTGAATAGGACAGGCGCTCCTACCGGGGAATTTGCCGGCTCAATGAAACCTCTAGCTAGATTTTTGTCAATGAACTCCCTTAGCGTGGTAAGTTCTTTGGGAGACATGGGGTATATTTTTGGGTGAGGCAATTTTACATTTGGTAAAAACTCAATGGCACAGTCCGTTTTTCGGTGGGGTGGCAAGCGATCTGCTTCCTTTTCCCCAAATACTTCAGCAAAATCTTGGTACTGATTGGGTAGCCCCTCAAGAGGTTGAAGCGTTTGCACAGTGGTATACGCTACCCCTCCACCCTCCATGTCCTCCAGTAGGTCCTTTTCGGGTACTTTGTAAAATCCATCTGCAAACGTCACAGTTCTATGCAGCCAGTTGATAAAAGGGTTTTGCTTCACAAACCAAGGCATCCCCAAGATTACCAGAGGACCCCCCACTGGAGCTACCACAAATGGCAGCTTTTCCTGATGGGAGCCCATCTGCAAGGCGACCAGTCCCGTGGAAAGATTGACTGCTTTCCCTCCCGCCATAGTTCCATCCAATTGGGTGAAAATCATGGGTCTTGGCAAAGGGAACGTGGGCAGTTCCAGAGCCGCTACGACATCAGGGTGCATCAGGGAACGGGAGCAACCCGAGTCTAGCATGGCCCACACTTCCACCGTTTTGGTTTTTGAGCTTAGTCTAACTTTAACAGTCAGTGTGGGGAAATTTCCACTCACCGAATCATGGTTACGCCCGGTTTCTTCCACCTGCCCTAGGGCGCCCTTCAGGGCAGGTGGTAGGCTTTTCCCGCCGGCTGCTCGAATTGCAACTCTTCCTCCTCTTCACCGAAGGGAAGGTCTGGGGGGTCCAGTTCCGCGAGGGCTGCCTTCAGTTTTCGTGGTGGAGCAGGAGCAGGCGTCTTTACTGTGGGTTTCGTCTGTCGTTCCTCTGGACGGCGTCTTGGGCACGAAGTGGCTCGATGTCCTTCTTTCCCACATCTGAGGCACTGACCCTTGGAGAACCGTTGCTCCCTCTCTTCTTCCCAGGTTTTTGGTTTAGGGCGGCTGGCAAGTCCAGATGTGCGCGCTCCTCTAGCGAGACGTGTTTGTCTAAGCTCTTTGGTATGGGCGTAGGTTCGTAGGGCATTTTCTGCGCTTCCCGCCAACTGAATCCACCCATATAGCGTTTTAGGATCATCTCTACCCAGAGCCCATCGAAGGATTTCGGGTTCAAGCCCCTGCTTGAACAATTCGATGATTGTTGGCTCAGACCAGTCTTCCACTTTTCCTGCCAAAGCTTTAAACTCCAACGCATATTTGGCAACTGGGAGGGACCCTTGGTAAAGTTTCCGCAGGTCATTTTTGGCCGTTTCTTGAGCTAGGGGGTCTTCGAAATGCTCTTTAAGTGCCCACAAAAAGTCATCGAAGTCCTCTAACTCAGTTGCCTCAGCTTGGCATAGTTGCACATACCAATCCGCTGCCTTTCCTCTCAGCTTGTTGGCAATGAAATTGACCTTGCCATGTTCAGACCGAAAATTTCGACCCCAATCTTCTATGTAGTGCTTGGCATTAGTAATAAAGAAGGAGAGCGTGGTGGGATCCCCATCGAACTTCACTCCAAATGGTGGAAAGGATCTTGCCGGCTCAGCTGGCTGTGGCGGTGCCGCTAATGTCAGCGTGCGCCGAGCCCCCATGGGTGGTCGATCCCTAGGAGGTCTTGCCTCTCGCTCCCCCCCTTGACGGGCTGATCGAGTCTTGCTTCTCCCCCGGGTCACCATGGTACTATGCCTGGGGTACTGTGACGGCTCTTCCTCCCAATCCTCCGGGGTGGGCTCTGCCTCTCCGGGTAGATCCTCTTTGGGTAGATCCTTGAGGATCGTCACAATTAAATCCATTTTATCTTCTAATGCCCTCATACGGGCCGGAGTGACCGGCTCCTCCGAGGGTTGGTTGGTTACCACCACCCTCGGTGACAAGGGGACTTCGTGCTCCCAGGTCAATTGTGGAGACCCCCTCCCCTGTGCTCTTTCCATGACAGTTCTATGTTCACTCCTGAGACTCTCCTGCATGGATATCAGCAGCTCGTCCAATTGGATATCTCGCAACTCTCGACGGGCTGCTCTTTGCGCTCTCGAAGTTAGCACTGGCCGGCTTTTGACCGCCTCCCGCTCTTCTTCGCTTCCCTCACTTGCGCGAAGCTGAGGTTGAGTTTCTGTCATCGCTAGCGTTCCCTCTTATCCAATGATTGGATGGGGCTAGCGGAAAATGGGTAAAATGATTCTCAGCTTTATGTAACGATTGCCTAAACCCAAATACTCAGTCTCACAAGCTCGGGCTTAAAGATAACTGATTTATTAAAGGAATAGTATGCAAATACAGAGAAAGCTGAGAATGAGCAAAAGCGCGCCAAATACAAACTTAAAAGCCTTGCTTGTGGGCCGGTCCCGCCCCGTCGCCCGTCAGGACGCTCCCCCTCCCAGGTGCTGAAAGCCGTTAGACGCGCCTGGGAAAGTAACCTTGAACAGGAGCGCAAACCCAAACATGCATTCCAAGCCCTCAAAACAAGGGAGGGCGAAAGAATGGAAAAACCCCGGGTGAAAGGATACGGAACAGAGAATGACATGTGAAACGTTACAATGTTAACCAGACATTAGAATGAGAACATGACACCAGGCTTTTGAATGATATAAACCTTACTAGTGTAGATGGAACCATGATTTTATTTAATGCAAGACAGTACTTACATTCTTCAAGATGTCATACTGGTAAAGACTGGTTCAGGCAGATCATAGAATCAAATAGTTGGCAGGGAGCACTGAGACCATACAGGCAAGCTTCCTGCTTAGTGCAAGAATCTAAATTTAAGCATCCCAGGCAGTTGGCAATCTGGCCTCTGCTTAAGCATGTACAATGATGGGGAGTCTATCACCTCTCCAGGCAACTGATTTCACTGTCAAACTATGTTTACTGTTAAGGTGGAAGCCCTCCTCCTCCTCCTCCTCCTCCTCCTCCTCCTCTTTCTGAGAAATCAGTCTATGTATAACTTTGTCTAACAAAGTCCTCTAGGTCAAGGTTTCTCAACGACGGCTCTATGGAACCCTCGGGTTGCACGAGCAGTCCCTAGGGGTTCTCTGGGAGATCATGATTTATTTAAAAAAAATATTTCAGATTTGGCAACTTCACATTAAAGAAGTAAGTTTCATCCTTTATTTTCAGTTTAAGAACCCTGTTAATGCATATAAATAGGCCTACCCATGAAACCAATATAATCATTTTGTAACTTCTGGCCTACATTTGAGCCTGAATGTGCAGGGGTTCCCCAAGGACTGAAAAATATTTCAAGGGTTCCTCCAGGGTGAAAAGGTTGAGAAAGGCTGCTCTAGACCATTCAGATTAAAAGCACCTGCTCTGTTTATGTCTTTAAGTATGAATATACAGTGCTTCAAAAGGGCTGCAAGTTGGAAAATAAATGCTTATTAACAGTGCATCATGATCTGAAAGGACTTTCCTGGGCCTCTTATGTTGTTATGGATTTAGGAACAAGACTGCTTTCAGCCAAAATCTGCATTCCAGATCAAAGTTGGCTAGAGAGAGATACGTTTAGGCATAGACTGGTGACTACATCTATCTCAACCATTTAATAAAAATACCCTTGATGGAACCTCTACAAATTTGGATGATCTTACGTCTACTGTGTACATAAAACTTACAGCCTGCCGTCATGAAGAGCTTAATGTCAAATTTGCTGGCTTCTTGAAATGGGCTTGCTACAATTATCTTAAGAGAGGATTTGAGGGTTGGTGGACTGGTCTGCTTTCTTTAACAGAAGCATTTCTATACTTACAAATACAGTACACATGACTTTCTGCAAGTTACTGTAGGCTGACATCTTGAGTTTCACCTAATTGCCTTTAATTGCTTGTTCTGCAAATAGCTTCGGCTGGTGTGATTGTATCTATGCTATTTTGCCTCTGTTTGTGTGTCAACTTTTTCTAACATGGAAGACATACAGACTCAGGCAGATGCAAACACAGATTAAATACCTGCACCCAAAGCTAAAGAAAAAAAAAAAAGATACCAAATTATAATCAACAAACATACAGAGGTAGATGTATGTGTGGTCATACTCAGAGTATGGAGGACAGGATCTATATTGAATTGTGTGCATGCCTATGCCTCTGCTGTGTCTGTATTATGTCTGTGTTGACATAGTTATGAAGGTATGTCTCTGGGTTACTTCCACTCTGACACCACATGCAACCGTGTCCAGAAGGAGTAAGGGAGGCAGAATGAAGAAAGCTGTGTTGCATTTATGTGCAATTTGAATGTTTTGTGTGTTCATCATTATATCACATTATATATATATACAAAAAGGGTGGAGCTTGCAGCTTGCAGTGCAGTAACGACAAAAGCAACAAGGTCCTGTGGTCACCCACATAAGTCAGTATGAACTGGTAGATGGATACATGGTGAAAGCAATACTGGTGTGCAAGAATAAAAAGGAATAGAGAGGTACAATGCATGATGTTGATGTCAACTAAATTTAATTAGACTTCTCCCCCCACCCCCACTTTTATCTCCCAATCATCTGCTGAAAGCATAAATGACCAGGGTCAATGTAACATATTTTAAACACATTATGTGGGGCCTAGCTATCTGGAGAAGTCTATAATTCTGGGAAAAGTGGAAGGAAAGAGAAGACGACAACCATCAACAAAGTGGATGGATTGGGACTTCCGGTGGGAATATGGCAGACTGAGCAGCTGTGCCTGTGAGCTTCACAGGCAGAACTGCCATCATGGAAATTTTTTCGGGTGCAGGCTGGTTTCTTCTGTAGCCCAGAGTGCTTTTCCAGATTAAGGAAAATGCTTGGAATCGACCCGTTCATCCTCCGGATGGCAAGTCGCAGCCAGGAGATTGTGGACAGTGTGCGCAATCAACAGGTAAGACTTCTCCAGGAGGCTGGGATTTCACCCTTTTCCAAGCTGCACTGCAGCCCTTAAAAGGACATTAAGTCCAGCTACCCCATTTCTAAAGCACCCAATTTACTTCTTTTTAAAAAGTTTTTTGTACCCTAAGAGAGGCTTTCTACAGTAAGAAGAAGTGGACTCTGGACTCTCTTGCTGCTTATCATTATTTCTGGATTACATTTAAAATATTTTAAAGTTTTGGCTTGTTTTCCCATTCAAAGACTAAGGAGAACTGAGAATAAATAATTGCCTCCCTGTTATTACTTTTGTACTGGATTTGAAGGATTTAAAATTTTCCTACATGTTGAATTTGCTATTTGGAATCTCTAGCCCTCTGTTCACTTTCCCTGAGAGCTGTTTGCTAGCACACTTTCTCCTGTTTCAATTTCACTGCAAAGTTTTTTATTAACTCATTAACTCCTATCTCTGCCAGTCAAGTATCTACGGGGCTCCATAATCTACTGCCTGAAACATGGAGGATTTCAAAGAGACTTTTTCAGAGTCCTGTTGTGAACCTGAACAGACCTTCAAAGAGATCTTTTCAGATTGTTGTCAGACTATTCTACAGAATATTCGGAACATTGGGGGAGATATTATTTCTAGAGTGTGTCATCTGGCTGAAGATGTTATGGAGGAAGATGAAGATTTGGACAGGGATGGAGATCCTTCCACTGACAGTGAGACTGAAGTAATGCCAGATGAAGACTACATTTTGATGCTGAAAGGGTTAAAGCAACAGTATGAGCTGCAGATTAAAAAGAGAGTTGTTTTTCTGAGGGATTGTTATGGCTTTCTGAAGGAATGTTATGGGAGAGAAAAGAATCTGCTTTGTGGGAGTTTTTTTTTTCTGAGAAGTTTGAGTTTTTAAGGGGGGCAGTTGGGCTGTTTGATTTTTTCAAGAAAAAATGCCTTGGGTGTAATATGGAGATATGTAAACATCTTAGTATATTTTAAAGTTGGGTAAAAAATTAAGAATGTGTAATTGGATTGATAATGAGGCTATTATGATTTCATTTCTCTTTAATCATTTGGATTAAGACTTACTGGACTGTTTTTTTAAGGTTTGTTTGATTTGTAAGATTTATTAGGTATCTATAAGGTATAATAATAATTGCTTGTTTTTTTAGGTTTAATAGGGTTAAGATTGCTGTAGTATTATTAATTATAACACTAGATAATTTATATGTTTTTATAATTTGATTTTTATTATAGTGAACAGAAATATATAGAATAGAGGTAGGAAGGAAATCATTATATCAGTGTTGTTTTATGGGGGAGGGAAGTTGATTTAGAAATTTATTTGTGTGTGTATCCTTTTTTATATAAGGGGAAGGAGCAATTGCATTAGTGATTTGTATATGTGCTAATGGAAGGATTTATAGAAATATTGTGATTTTGGTTTGATATAGAGTAAGGAATTGATTATGGAAATTGCTGTATATTCTTGCTGTTGAAAGTCGGAAGTCACTTCTTTATGTAATCTTCAAAATTCTTTTTACTTGTGTTTCACACTTTTTCAGTTTTTTTTTTCTTTTTGTAGTTTCTTCTTCTTTTTTGTACTTCTTTATCTTTGTTTCAAACTTAATAAAAATCTTTTTTTTTTAAAAAAAAGCCAAAGTGGATGGATTCAGGTACAATGGTGATGGGTGCACCCTTGGAAGACCAAGTTGCAGGCAGACCATCCATCCATCCATCCATTCACCCACTAAGGGTCTATACTTGATGGCATGTAATCAATCAATCAATCAATCAATCTTATGCTGTTAATTTCTTTTGTTCATGCCTTCTTACACCTTTTCCATACTTTGTATAATGATGCATGTTATGAAAGGGAATTGTATGGTGGGGATGTATCGATGTATGAGACCATATGTTAAGAAGATTTGCATAATTCTACACAATACACATTGAGGAACACATCTTTCTTCAGGGCCTCCTGAAGAGCAGGACAAGAAAGTGACCACATCCTGACACCCACAACTAGGAAATTTAAGGGTGATGGAAGAGAGAGTGAGGAGAAGAAAGCCTTAATGGGGAGGGAGAGAGGGAAGGAGGGAGGAAGGAAAGAAATTTATTTTTAGTTTGTGAGCTCTAAGGGTGAGTTTGTGATCTGCAGAATATGTTTTCTCATATGTCTTCTACTTTCTCTTTCTCAACAAACAAAAGGGGGCAGGCAGAAAAGAATGGTATGATGCATAATAAAAGAGGTTAATATTCTGTTTTCCAACTCAAAACTTGTAGTAAAAGCAGAAAACAGAGTAAATGATTAGAGAGTCTTACAGATTTCCTTGAAGAAGTTTTAGAAACACTAAGGAATAAATAAATACATATTTTAAAGAAATATTTTTGGAACATGAATTCAGACAGATATTTGGAGGGAAGGGTGGGAAATCCATTAAGCAATCACTCTCCTTTTAACCTGACAGTTTTGGCTTCCAAATTTCATATAAAGATGTTACTGTAATAGTTTTTGGTCCTGAATGGAAATGTACAATTTAGTCTAGTTAAGTGCTCTGAAGCCCTTTTCATCACTGCCAAAAATATGAATGAAATTAACAAGTGCATGTGAAAAGACTCTGTTTATGATTCAGCAGTTGATATGGCCAAATTAAAGCAGAGGAAAGATGGCAACAATGTTGAATTTGGGTATCCTTGAATGTTTTCTACAACTTTTTTTTTAAATCATCATCATCATCATCATCATCATCATCATCATCATCATCATCGTCATCATCATCTTACCACACAAATCCACTGTCTGGGTTTCCACAATACATTGGCTTAGAATTTAAAGAAATGGTATGGAATCAGAAGAAGGAGAAGGCAAAGGGGAAGGAGAAGGTTGGGAGAGGAGGAGGAGGAGAAAGAGCGGGGAGGGGAAGTAGTGGTTAGCAAGCTAATACTAGTAAATTTCGGACACTGTGTCGATGGATGTGCTAGGCTATTGCTGATAGAGTCAAATGTGTTGCATATTTTGCAGTATATAGAAATAAATAAGTAAGTGAGAAAGGAATGGAAAAACCCACTGTCCTTACTGGTGACATGATCCTGCCTGGATCAACCCCAGGTTGGTTCAGAAAAAGCAGAGGTCTTCTCAACTTTTGTCTGTGCAGTGCAGTTCTGAGCTATTTGCTCCCATTTAGTTTGATCCCTTTCTAAAAATTGGAGGGGTAAATTAAGGGGATTAGACAGAAGAGAGGGGCATTTTCCATCTGGAATCCATGGGGAAGGGGAAGGGGAAATTATCTAGGGCTGGTATATTTGGGCTGCATAATTGCAGATATCCACTAGATGGCAGCAAAGTGTTATAAAGTTTTCTGTCTCTCTCTGCCACCCTCTGGCATCCATCTGGTAGTTGTTGGGGAGAAACAAACTGAAGGAAGGGACCACCAGAATGAGGTGGAGCTGCAAAGTTTTATGTGAATTGGAGTTTGGAGCACTGCCAGATTCCATTTTGACTTTTTCTGCCTTGTGTCTTGTTCCCATCTGTATTCATTGCTGGTAGCATCCTGAAAGGCTGGTGACATCACGGAGCTTTACTGCAATACTCCTGGGGGAAGTCTTCAGAATTTACCAGCCACTTCCTGGAGAAAGTAGGTGGGGTATTAAATGACAATGGTTGTCCATGATAGTGTGAGTAGGTGCTTGCAGAACAAAGAAATTTGACCAAGTTAGTAGCTAGCCAAGTTTGCCTTGCTGTAAAAAATAACCTGTAAACATGCCTGGAGAGCTTTTTTAATATATTAAATAATAATAATAATAATAATAATAATAATAATAATAATAATAATAATAATAATAATAATAATACCCCTGCCCCTGTCCATTCTGAAAAGGTAATGCTATCTCTTATTCTCATTCCTGTCTCCTCTGATTCTTTTACTCCCTGTAAAAGAGAGGAAAAACAAAACAAAACAAAAACAAAACCTAGTTTGTTTCACGAGGAAGAAAGACACCTTGGATTGTAGGCCAAAATTTGGCCAATATGTAGACTCATGGAGGAAAACTGGCTGGCTTAATTCAAACCAGGGAAAATTTGTCATTTGTCATTGGGTGCCCATATCCTAAGCCTCAGCTACAGGATGAAAACTAGAATGGATTTTCCAGCATAGTAATTAAATGAGGAGAAGGCAAGGGAAGCTTGTTATTATCTTCAAGAAAGGACACCTCTCCATTTTAATATAACTCTTCTCTTGCAACAATTTTGACTTTCTTCCCCCTTCATAAACAGCTTGGGATGGCTGAGGAAGAAACAGTGGGCCATTATGCTCCTCAGTGGAGGAAGGATTGTGTAAGGAAATGGATTATTGGGGCTTTCAAACATGGGGAAAATAAGACACCTATGCCCTCTTTATTTTTTTAAAAAATAGAGAGAATGAAAAAGAGCCCCCTCCGAACACTTTCCATCCCATCAGCAGCCAAGTGGGCCTTGTCTCTTTGTTTGCAAATTCTTTCCTGAAGTCTGATTCGTGATGCACAAAGGAAGGGGATTAAATTCCTCTGTTCCCAACGGGGAAGAGTGAGAGGGGGCGATTCGCCTTCTCTTGCTAACAGCTGCAGCTGCAGCAGGTCTGTCTTCAACAAGATCTCCAGCCTTCTAAGCAGACACCTTTTGCTTGGTTCCCATGGCAACATCACTACCCCCGGGTACCCGCAGTGTCTGTAATGCTTCAGACTAGTTAGATGCTTTGGAACTTACCTGCCAAACCAGGTCTTGTCAAACCTTATTAAGCTGATGAGAAACCATTGCTCTTCAGGTGGAAAGAAGCAAAGCATACAAACTTACCTCACTGGAGATTCTTTATATCCCAGGCAAGGCTGTTTCTCCCACCGGATTGTCAAGCGTCATCTGAACTTATCCAAACATCTGCACGGTTAAGGTACTTCAGGCTTTCTCCAAGGTGGCTGTGCCGGTTGGGGCTTCTGAATGCAGAGGTCTCCACACATCTGGAGGGCCTCAGCTTGGGAAAGGCTGGTGTGCCCAAATGTAAAAAGCAGTGCAAATTTATAAACCACCCCCCTCCAAAGGTGTAACTTGGCTGTGTGTGTGTGCCTGTGTGCATTCAGAGAGAGACAAGGGGGGGGGGAGAGAGAGAGAGAGAGAGAGAGAGAGAGAGAGAGAGAGTGCACTGCCCAGGATTATGTATATACAGTAAGATGGGTGGCCATATAATTTATCTAAATAAATAAATGAATACATGCCCAGAGTTGTAACAAACTGAGGTGGCCTATCAATTTCATGAATAAATGAGGAAATAAAATGAGTAAATAAATAAATAAATAAATAAATAAATAACATTTTCCCCGCTCAACCAGAATAATGGTACATATATCTTGAGCAGAATTGAATTGGTTTAGTTTTGTTTTTGTTTTTAAATTCTCCCCTTTTTAAGTATACACCCCCCTTTTCATTCTGCAGAAGTGGGTTTAAATAAACAAGTGCACATTTATGGGCTGTCCCTCCATTAAACCACTAGGTGATGCTACCTCTTCTGCCCTACTGTGCAAAAACTGCCATGCATTAGCAACATCAGTTGCTGTCACAATTTGAAATGTGTCCTTACCACAGTATACTGAGAATATAGGCAGACCTAGCGTTCAACTTGGTGACTTTATCATGAAGTATGATCTTTTCTGCTATGATGTTACTAGACCATTAAAGTAATCCCTAAATCAGTATTTCCCAACCTCAGCACTTCTAAGTTGTGTGGACTTCAACTCCCAGAATTCCCTAGCCAGCATGTGGCTGGGGAATTCTGGGAACTGAAGTCCACATATTTTAAAGTTGCCGAGGTTGAGAAACACTGCCCTTAATGAATGGGGTCTTATTACAAATAAGATGATAAAACATCACTATCAAGTTGCCCATGTCAAAGGTAAGGAAAAAGTGTTGAAGGAACAGATAACCAAATGCTGGTTGTAGAAAGGGTACACCTTAGGAGCATGCATATGGTCATACACAGATGACACATGAGAAATATGATTTAAAAGAAAAGAAAAGAAAAGAAAAAAGAAAAGAAAAGAAAAGAAAAGTCCTGCTTGAATTTATGTATTTGTTTATTTACTATATTTCTTCCCCACCCATCTTGTATTAAGACTCTGGGTGGTTTACGAACAGGTAAAATCATAGATAAATATATTGTTAAAGTAAATACAATATAAATATAAATACATAAATATAAAAATGCCAGATATAAAAATATACAGTGCCAGATGGTGAAATGGTATCATCATTGGCCCCTTCAAGGTGTCAACCACCCCCATGATTGACTATCCCCCCTTCCACCCCAAGCAAGGTGGCACACCCAAGCCTTCACCCCCTTTTGGAAGGCCAGGAGAGTGGGGGCCTGTCTCACCTCTGGGGGTAACTTATTCCAAAGGGCAGGGGCCACAGCAGAGAAGGCCCTCCTCCTGGACCCTGCCAATCAACAGTCTCTCATGGACAGGGTCTCATCCAAAGCTAATTCACTCAAATTACTTTGAAATGAAGAAAAATCTGAGGAAAAAAAATAACAAGGAAAAATTGTGAGAATAAACACTTATATATTTGAACATCAATTCAGACTGAATTGAAGGAGGAGAATCATGCTTGAAAAAAACCAGTTTAATATGACTCTGCTCATGTTGGCATTGATGAAAGGTATTTCTATATTTCACCTTAATTGCCAACCACCAAAACTCCCCAGCTGCAAACTTCAATAACCAAGGACAGATGTAGAACATTTTCCCTTTAAGTCCCATGTCCTACAATCAGCTATTTTTCCAGTTATAATGTGACATTTTATGGCTATACTTGTATGCTATATTCTGTCTTGATTAGAGATCCAATGGTCATTTTGAGCTCTGCTCTGGAGAATAAGAATGACAAAATAGGCAGAGTGACATCCTCTTAGGATCGCCATCCATGGTAAGAAGAATTAATTGTAAATGCTGGTCTTAGAATTAGATGGTAGCCTTCACCTGAAGAATGGAATGACTGCCCACACTCAAGATCACTTGTTTATTTTTTTTTTAAAATTTATACTAAGATATATTACTTCTTGTTGGTCAATGTACTGTATGTGTATATGTGTATCCCCGTATGGAAAGGTTTTATCAAAAGCTGAATGGATTGTGCCATAACGTTTTTGTTGTTGTTCAGTCATTAAGTCATGCCTGACTCTTCGTGACCCCATGGACTGTGACATGCCAGGTCTTCCTGTCCTCCACTGTCTCCTGGAGTTTACCCAGATTCATGTTCATTGCATCGGTGATGCCATCTAACCATCTCATCCTCTGCTGTCCCCTTCTCCTTTTGCCTTCAGTCTTTCCTAGCACCAGGGTCTTTTCCAGTGAGTCCTCTCTTCGTATTAGGTCGCCAAAGTATTTGCATTTCTAGGCTAATAATTCTGACCCAGCATTAGGCCTGAATACAGTTTATAAATGCTAGCAAGATGCATTCTAATCCCCAGGTTCATTGTATGAGGTGACAAGATAAGAACACAAGAGCTGTCCTACTGGATCAGACCAAGACCCAAATTAGTTCAGGTGCCATTGCACTGTTTGCAAGCAGGAAATGGAAACACACTTCCTCCTCTGCAACAGATATTTGAAGCCCTGATGCTCCCAATCCAGAGATAACTCTGTTTCTTCAAGACTGTTAGCCTTTAACAGACCTGTCCTCTATGAATTTATCCAGCCTCTTTTAAAGCCACCCATCACCACATCTTCTGATAATGAATTCCACAGGCTAATTGCAGGTGGTGTGAAGAAATGTATTATTTTGTCTGTTCTCAATCTGCTTCCAATCAGCTTCATTGGAAGGTCCAACCTCTCGCTCATCGCAGGATTCATACAGCATTTCCGATAGGTGATCACCCAACTTCTGTTCTCCTTCACTAGCAAAGGAGAACTCACAACTTCAGGTAACACCCTGTTGTGCTGGCTGACACCTTGTAAAGTCAGGAATTTCTTCCTGGCATCTAGCCCAAACCTCCTTCTTTGTGGTTTAGCCTCCTAGTTCTGCTCGTGCCCTCAAAAAGAAGTTCACTTCTTCTTCTCTGTGACAAGCTTCAGATATTTGAACACTGCTATATTTTGTAGGCTAAACATACCCAGATCTTTAGTCCCAGAGATGAGAAAGAGAGAGAGAGAGAGAGAGAAACTTATCTGTCCCGTTTCTTTCCATCTGTATATGATTATATGCACCTCCGTCCTATCCCCGTCACTCATCTTGTCTCTAAGCTAAAGGTTCAAAAGAGGGTTCAACATGGGTAGAACTCATTACCCAGATACAGAAATTGCTGAGAGCTACATTGCTCCTGTTTGCATGATGTGCTTGAGTAGGTCATGGGTAAGGATGACAGTGTATCAGGCAAACAAGACCCAGACAAGTGACCCAGACAAAATGGGGTAGATTGAGCTTCAAACAGCCCCAGCTCCAACCTCTGTCTGGGATTAAAGTAACCCCCACCTCCAATCAGCTATCTCAATACCTCCTCAGCATTCCAAATTAAACCCTGGAGAGGCTCCATGAAAATAGGTCTAACCTAGGCACTCTTTCTCCGTGGCCATTTTACATGGTGGCAACATAGAATAATAATAATAAAAATAAAAAAGGCAGAAATGAATGGGAAGATGGGAGTGTTTTCTGACCCAGCCTGTAGTGGTGTAGATGATACAAGCAGAGTTTTTGTTTTAAATTATTATTCTGATGGGAAAAGGGAGGGCAGACATGCATAAGGTGGCTTCTGGAATTCTTTCCAGCCATAGGAAGCATCTTTATTTTCTTTTGCATATCGAAATAGCCATGTGTGAAAGTTTGTGTGTGTTCTGTGTGCGTTCTCCCGCTGTCATCTGTGTTCTCTGTGTGCATGTTTGTTATACTGTATAACTGCATGGGGGAGCATGGGCTGCATGCACACTGCTCTAGGTCATGTGACTGGGAAGAAGGAAGGAAGCAGCTTGGAAGGCAGCATGCAGCAGCATTCTGCACCATGGCCCATAAATCCTCTCCCCTAGAGAAGCATTGGGGGATGCATTTTTCAGGACTGCTTTATCTTGCAGCCCCAAATCCGATGTGTCCCATTTTCAAACCCAGTATTTCTTTTGCTGGCATCTCCCACCCTGCCAAATGTGGTCCGATTCTGTTCAGTTTTGGGAAATTATGCCGAGGAACAGAGAGAGTCTAAAATCTTTCCAATGTTCTGTTGGGTTGGAAAGAATAACCAAGAAAATATTAAAATAACTGTCAACCTCCCAGCTAGGAGTTGGGAAGGGCATCAACATGGTTCATGGATGACTGGTCAAATCCCCAATAATTGGGTGCTATCAGCACACAGACATAGGTAATCAGTTGAAGGAGAGGATGACTTCTGAACATGACCAATAAGATATGAGACTGAAATGGAGGTACAATTTAATATACAGTTTTCATGGAATGAGCAAGTCTTTAAATGCAAACAGGCAAAATAGAGTTCCTGAATGAAGAAATGCTCCTAAAATAACCTCAGGAGGATAAGGCATGTTCAGTAATTACTGGAAGTCAAAGAAATAATATGAAAAACCAGGGAGGATGGGAAAGGAAGAGAGTCTCAGATTTAATTTGTCTGCAGCATATTGTTGTACCTTAAATTTAACAAGTAGGATGAAACAGAGAATTTCACTTGCAAATTCTAACCCAGATGGCTCTTAAAGTTTAACCAGCTAAGTTTTAAAAAGTTGCCATCTAACCCATCCAGCCCCACACAATTAGATCCCAATGATGAGCCCTCATGGGCACAAGGGCGAATTCTAACGTTGCTTCTTCCCACACTGGGTTGGTAATGATAGACTCAGCAGGTAGCTTAATGGCTTTTTCAAAAGCTAAATATTCCATAGAGAATGATATGACCTTGTAATCATTGATTCCCTACACCACTAGCTCTGCTTGAGGGTACATCACTGAAATGAATTTGGCATGTGTAGGTCAAGCCACTTTGGAGAATCAGAGTTTCCCTCTCGTCTATGTAACACAACAAGAAGAACCCCTTTTTTTTCAGATTCCCACATACATGAGGGACCTTTCCAAGTGACTTCAAATTTTCCCCAAACAACAGAATTCTTCTCCTCAGCAAGTAGAAAAGCTATCTGATCAGAAAGCTAAAAATGGGGAGCAGCTTTGCTAGGGATATTAATTTTTTTACTGCTGAATTTGATTTTCCAGGCAAGGAAAAGGCATATCATAAACTTCTAGTCTAATAAGGCGAATAATGAGAAATGTGGAGATGCGCTGTTATCTTCACTCCAGCATAAGACAAATTGAGAGTCAGCATCCCTTAACCAGACAGAGCAAGTCAATCACATTGAAGCCTGGCCTGGAGAAGTAGGAGGCAAAGTCAATATAACAGGACTATCCATTCAAATTGTACGCCTACTCTTTCTATACTAGCAGTTGCTTACAAGGCCCATATTGTCAACCCCCCCAGGTAAACCAGACACAAAACATGCCCAGATGAGTGAATTCTGCTTTATTGTAAGGCCACATTGTTAGTGCACATGCAGAGACTGTGCTTTCAGACTTCTAAGATTCTGTTAATGTGTGTTGGTATATCATTGCTATTCTGCAAGGAATAAGTCACAGAAATGCCCTGGTTGCTGGAAAGTGTTTGGCCCAAGAGATCAAAAAGAAGACACCAAGCATTTCAACAAAAATAGTTGTATTCAAACAGAGAACATGAACAGTTTTTCATCCAGATCCCTGGAGTTCTCAAAATCTTCTATTTACAAAAGGCATATTTACAGTCTCTCACACACACACACACGCACGGGGAGTGAGCAGGAGCTGGCAGAATGGTTGGCTGGTCTATACAAGTGCAAAAGAAGAAGGAGAAGGAGAAGGAGGAGGAGGAGGAGGAGGAAGAGGAGGAGGAGGAGAAGAAGAAGAAGAAGAAGAAGAAGAAGAAGAAGAAGAAGAAGAAGAAGAAGAAGAAGAAGGAGGAGGAGGAGGAGGAGGAGGAGGAGGAGGAGGAGGAGGAGGAGGAAGAGGAGGAGGTTTCAAAATGCAGCTTCCCATATATGGTCACCCAATACTTAACCTTCTGACCTTTGCCTTGACATTTCAACCTGAGAACAATGAAAGCCTGACCCTTTGACTCTGCTAATACTTTAGAAGTATTTTGTTACCATGGTACCAGGGCATTCCTGTGGCTTATTCCTTGCAGAAATACAATGATGTACCAACAGGTATTAACAGAATCTTAGAAGTCTGAAAGCACAGATCTCCTACCCTCCCTATTTACCACCTGAGTAATTAGGGTGGGTCCTTCCTAAGTTTCTTTATTTGGCTATTACTCTGTTATAGGCTCCTTTCTCTTTTATCTGATTGTTCCCTAGGCAGCATCTCTCCCCCACCCCAAGCCGGTCTTCCAAGGTCACACTCACATTCCATCACACATATTGCATCCATGTAGAGCTTCCCCAAAAGAGTTGTTGCAGGATTAGTTCATATACCACAAGTCTTCAAGCTTGGGCCACCAAGCATTACTTACTAAAATTCAGTTAATTTTGCTTCTCAGGAGCATAAATAATAGCAAGACTTCCATGATGAGCTGTGAAAGGATATAATAATAATTAGTGAGTGGTATATGGCAGTATCAGTTTTGTTTTGTTATAGTAGCTCAAGTTACCTGGAGAATCAAGAAATGTTACTGCACTGAGGAACATTCAGTAGACTGAAAAAGGGAGGACATCTGTAAACAAGAATTATTAAAATGGGAAGAAATAGACATAGATCAAATAAATTGATTATTGGTGTTCTCTAGTACCATGATGACCTGAATTTTCTCCCATGCATTGGGCCAGAATGGTAATTGAGCCCTTTCTGCCAGGAGAGTGTTTGTATTCCCGGCCTTAACTATGTTTACGTGTACGATTGTGTTTTATTCTCTTGGATTATTTTATTATTTTTGTTTGGTTTATAAATTATGAATTGGGCAGCTTCACAAATTCTTTAATTAAATATGCGACCAAAGTTTTCTCAGAAGTATTAGGTTTGGAAGAGGAGTTGAACACAGAAAGGGAGTTCTTTCTCAAGGGTGTGAACCATCATTTGCTAGACAGGCATGAAGGCTTGGAACTAACATCTCCTTTCAGACCATCCCATCTATGTCCTGAGTGGTTGTTCCCATTTCAGATGGGTGGGTAGAAAGTGAGATGCCACAAAATTTAGTTGGTACAATAATAAATGTGTGAAGTGATGAGTGGAATGGGGGAAAAAATCCATAAAATGTAGATTTTTTCTGAAAAAGAAGATAGAGAATTCTCCATATTAAAAAATGGTAGGGCAAAGTTTCAGCATTTATCAAACTGGACTGTAGCTTCCTAAACCTCATCTTCTTTTTCAAATAAAACAAGCCAGTCTTGCAAAAAAAGAAAAAGGAAAAAGGAAAAAAAAGATGGTTTAGTTAATCATCTTAACCTATAGAACCAGATTTTGCAGCTCTACATTTTTGGGAGAAGAGTTTTAAACGTATGATTTTGCCATTACCTAACAGACACACTCCAGTAATAGGGAGAGCCCCTATCTCTGTATTTCTTGCACCTTAGGCACTCCAGATCATTAAAAATGCATGCACCTTTTATGTGGGTCTTGTTCTGGAAATAACAAGGAATTTTTTGCCACTAAATGGAAAGCAAACATTTTATAGTCAAGCTAAGATAGGTGAAAGTTTCTTCCACTACAACTAATTTAAGTTAAAGCAAAGAAGAAAAAGGGATTATGGATAACCATTGTACATTTTATCAACTGAACCTCTTTTAAGGGTATCTCCATGTATTGGTACAGTGGCTGTAAATCTGATCCCTTCACATTAATGCATTCACAAACATATGACTTGGCTTTACTGTTATGCAAGCTATGAATTAGAGAAGATGCACATTCCCTAATCTTTGAGCTAGTTGGTCTCTGTTGCAAATATCTGGATGATCACTAACTGGTAGCAGAGACCGAGAAAATAATTTTATTTATTTTTCTTTTTTTGCTCCTTTTCTAGTGGTTGTCTGGATTTTTACTATCAAAATCTGGTAGCCCTGTGATGCTAAATTCATTCATTCTTTCATTCATTCCATTCAGATCAGAATCATGGAAGCCCTGCTGACACCCTATGGAAACAAAAGTTGGATTTGAAGAAACAGGATAGGAAGAGTATTGATGCCTTTGAACTTTGGTGTTGGAGAAGACTCCTGAGAAGACCATGGACAGCCAAGAAAACAAACTGATGGATCAGTGAACAAATCAACCCAGAGCCTTCCTAGAGCCACAAATGGCCAGGCTCAAATTATCCTACTTCAAATGTATTATGTGAAGACCTTGTTCTCTGGAGAAGGGTCTAAGCTGGAAAAGGTGGAAGGAAAGAGAAGAAGAGGATGACCAGCATCCAGGTGGATGGACTCAGTTATGGTGGTGAAGGGTACACCATTGGAAGACCTGAAAGACCAGGTTAGGGATAGATCTTCATGAAGAAAATCAATCTGTGTGGTTGCTAGGAGTCAAAAACAACTTGATGGCACATAATCAATCAATCAATCAACCAACCCAAGACAAGTCTGGGCAGCTTACACTTTAAAAAGAATGAAAAGGAAGATCTCCTTTCCAGTGACCCTTTTGCACAAACACCTCCCGTTTTGAGTCCCAATATACTACAATAATTAGTCCTTTTTGTTGCAATAGATCTATAAGTTTTACAGGTTTAATCTCACTGTTTATTTTTTTAATAGATTGCAGGTTCTGTTGATTTTTATAGGTTAATAGGCTTTTGCAGGACTATTGGCTTAGTCATTTGACTTACTTGTATAGTTTTCGGTCATATTTTATTTATATTTCCCTGACTGTTTACATTGAATTGTATTATATGCTGGACTTTGGATGAATAAAGTTTCTTCTTCATCTACCCCACATTTGTTGAAACCTTGACTCTAGATGGCCAGTAATGGCAGCAAAGTGTTAGATTTTTTCTGCATCTACTGCCATCTACAGTATAAGCCCTCTGGAGCTTTGCAGCCCAGACCTGGTAAGCCTAGTATGATTAGTGGTAACCCATGGTTAGGTGGAGCCTTATTCTTCTGCTGAAAGGATGTTATTTTTTTAAAGCATTATTAATTTTCAAGATATAATTAAAACACAAAATACAAATACAGAACAGATAGAATACAAGTCTAAAAAAAGAAACAAGAAAAACTAAAACAGTGCAGGAATAGACAGAAAAACATATAAGGCAGGTGGCTTTTGACCTTCTCCAACACAGATATAAAAGCACAAAAAAGTTAATCTCTTACTATTAATTAAACATTATTCTCTAAAATCAAACCATGTAATGATCAAAACACAAAATCAAAACTTCATTTTTTTGGTTACAAGCAAATAGTCCAAAAGCAGCTTCCAAATAGAAACAAATCCAGTTACGGTATTTTTTTCTTATCAGTGCTGTCACTTTAGCCATTTGCACTAATTCCTGTCCTGACTTAAGCAAAAAACCACACTGAGACAAGAAATTAGTCTCTAGTGTTTATTAACCACTATAGTAGACAGAAAATCCTACCAAACTGAAGGAGCGTGGGAAAACCCAGACAGATAAACCCAAAACTCAAGGTGGGTCTGTTCTGGGTTTCTTTGAATGACAGCTCAAAGTCTCTAAACTACGCATACGTTTTCCCCCCTGGGTAGGGGCCCCCTCCTGCTCACCATCTGTACCCATAACAATTCCATTAACTTAATCCTCCAATCCTCCATTGAGGGGATTTGTGCATCGTTCCATCTTTGAGCATATAAGAGTCTTGCTGCTGTTATCATATATAAGAGCAGAGTCCCATGTTGCTTCTCAAACTGTTGGTCCATCAAGCCCAAGAGAAACAGCTCTGGTCTGAAAGGGTGTTCTTAATAGCAGGGTGGGAGAAGAAAGACCTCTAAACCTCATCTCATACAAAGCCTGCCTTTTCACCATATAACCTGCCTGTTTCTTGCAGTATTAAATGCCTTGGATGCTATTCTTGGCCTCCTTGAATAGCTATTCAGTTTTGTAGGTCTGTTGAGGCTCTCCATTTTCATTAGCAGAAGGTTAAAGAGGATAGCTTCCTCTTTTCCTAAAAGTGATCTATTCCTTTGTCCTTCGAGGGGGTTAACACTTCCACACTATTGTCCTCTCTAACCATACCGATTTACTGCAATAAACACAAAGCTCTTTATAAAGGTGAATTCCATTACAGAAGGCTTGCCTCTTTTCTTTTTTTTTGACTCTGCAAATGCTCACCGTCCACATGCTTGTAAAATAAGGTATATGTTTAGGGAAGTTAAATCCTTTACAAAAGAAGAACTAATGGAAGGAGGCTCTTTTGGGGTGGCCTTGGAGAAATGGTGTGAGCATTGAGTCTGCCACCTTCTTTCAAAGATGGATAGTGAGGGTTATCTACACAGTCTGTGCCTGAAGAGGTGGGGCAGCAGTCAGTTGGCAATATGGCGTTGGTTTGTTTTAGAGAAAACAAGAGACATTTGGCCTAAAAACTGAGAATGCAGAGAGAGGGAAAAGGAAAAGATGTTTTCTCATTCTCCCAAAATAATAGAATCAAAGGGCTTCTAATAAAGTTTAAAGGAAGTTTTTCTTTACCAAACTCATAATCAATCAGGCCATACAGTGTGGTGCTTTTATATCAAAAAGCAAAAAGGTGTTTCAGAGAGTGGGTATGGGTACACATAGACTCAAAGAATTGGAAGAGACCTAAAAGGTCATCGTCCAACTCCCTGCACAATGCAGGATTCATTGCACCATTCCTGACAGATGACTATCCAGCCTCCATTTAAAAATTTCCAGTGAAGGGGAAGAAACCACTCCATGTGGTAATCTATTCCACTGATTGATGGCTCTTACAGCCAAGAAGTCCTTCCTAGTGTCTAAAATGTATCTACAGCCTTGAAGTTTCATCCCAGGAGTTCTAGTGTTCTGCTCTGGAGGAAATTAGAAGAAGTCTGAACCATCCACAAGGTGACAGCCCTTCAGGTATATGAAGACAGCTATCATGACCCCTCTCAACCTCCTCTTCTGCAAGCTAAACATAGTTAGACCTTTTCACCCTTCCTTGTAGGACTTGGTTTCCAGTCCTTTCACCACCTTGGTAGACCTTCTCTGGGCTTGCTCCAGGTTATCACTGTCTTTTTAAAACTGGGATGTGCAGAACTTACTCCAAGTGAGGCCTGATCAAGGCAGAGCAGAGTGGGATAATTACTTCCCATGATCTGGACTCTATGCTCCTCCTGATGCTCCTCAAGATGTTGTTAGCCTCCTTTGCAGCTGCATTACACTGTTGAAACATGTTGAGCTTGTGATCCACTACTGCGCCCATTAGCAGTAGTGGAGTAGAGAATTAAGAACGTTTGTTTGGATTTATATTAAGGCTTGTATGATTTCATCTTTCTTTAATGATTTGGATCAAGATTTACTGGATTGCTTTGTTTGATTTTTAAGATTGATAAGATATAATAATAATTGCTTGGTTTTAGGTTTAATAGGGTTAAGATTATTTTAGTATTATTAATTATAAAAGTAAACAATTTAAATGTTTTTTTTAATAATTTGATTTCTATTATTGTTGTTTATTTGTTTAGTCGCTTCCGACTCTTCGTGACTTCATGGACCAGCCCACGCCAGAGCTTCCTGTCGATCGTCAACGCCCCCAGCTCCCCCAGGGACGAGTCCGTCACCTCTAGAATATCATCCATCCATCTTGCCCTTGGTCAGCCCCTCTTCCTTTTGCCCTCCACTCTCCCTAGCATCAGCATCTTCTCCAGGCTGTCCTGTCTTCTCATTATGTGGCCAAAGTATTTCAGTTTTGCCTTTAATATCATTCCCTCAAGTGAGCAGTCTGGCGTTATTTCCTGGAGGATGGACTGGTTGGATCTTCTTGCAGTCCAAGGCACTCTCAGAATTTTCCTCCAACACCACAGTTCAAAAGCATCGATCTTCCTTCGCTCAGCCTTCCTTATGGTCCAGCTCTCGCAGCCATATGTTACTACAGGGAACACCACTGCTTTAACTATGCGGGCCTTTGTTGTCAGTGTGATGTCTCTGCTCTTAACTATTTTATCGAGATTGGTCATTGCTCTTCTCCCAAGGGATTTCTATTATAGTGGACCGAAATATATAGAATAGTGATAGGAAGGAAATAAATAAATGTTGTTTTTTTGGGGGGGGGAGTTGATTTGGAGGTGTGTGTGTGTGTATTAATATAAGGGGAAGGAACAGTTGTGTTTAGTGATTTTTATAAAGTACTAATAGAATAATTTATAGAAATAATGTGACTTTGGTTTGATATAGAGTAAGGGATCAATTACGGAATTTGCTGTACATTCTTGTTGTTGAAAGTTGTAAGTCACCACTTTATGCAATCTCCAAAATTCCTTTTTTCTTGTCTTTCACACTTTTTAGTTTTTTTTTCTTTTTCTCTTTTTGTAGTTTCTTTTTTGCTTTATTGTAATGTTTATCTTTGTTTTAGATGTAATAAAATTCTTATTAAAAAAATAAAATAAAACAAAGGGAAACATGCTGTGCTCACTTTCCAGCAAAAATTGTGCAATGGTTCTGCACATAAGTGTTCTCAAGAAATAAGAGACAGAACACTTATGTGCAGAACCATTGCACAATTTTTGTTGTTAATTTGTTGTTCTGGTTTGCTTGGGAATAAGAGTGAACCTGATTCAACTAAAAATGTATGAAAGGATCCATTCCCTTTTTATATTGGTTTTACATTTATTCATTAATCTCCCCATCCCATCCAATTACTGAATTAGCCTGGACTCTTTTTTTTTTCAAGAGCATATTTATTTATTTATTTATTGATTTGTCTGATTTGTCCCTGCCCATCTCCTCCCATCGGGGGACTCTGGGCGGTTATGCAAATTTTCCTGATGTATACATGTGATATGCCATATCTGCAAATGTGTATATGATTTTTCATGATATACCCATTTTAATGCAATTTTTGAATCAAGGAGATAGCCTCTCTCTATTCAAGTAAGTGTGCTATTGAATGGATAACCATTGCAACACACTTATTAACACCGAAAATGCACATTAGATCGGACTGGATAAAAATTTGGACCAAATGAAAAAAAAAATCATCCTCTGTTTTCAGAAACTGGTAACAATCTTAAAATTACCATCATCATCATCATCATCATCATCATCATCATCATCATCATCTTCATCTCATTATTTTTCTATAACATTTCTTCCTTTTCTCACAATATTTTTTTCTGAAATAATCAGGGATCCTATCGTCTATTTTGTTCTTATCATTATCACACCCACGTCTCTACTGAAAGTGCTCTTGTTGCTATTATCCAGGTCTGATGACTCTGATTGTGACCTTGACTCTCGTTTAGTTGACTTATAACATGAGAAGGAATTCCATCATGCCCAATATATTCCAAAATGACTCTGAAATCAGGAAGCCTATCAGTATCATACAATGGTTGCAAAGAAATATTGAGGCAAATGAAAAGCCAGAAATACAGAGGGCCAAGTAAAGAGATTTTTCTTGGACATAAAATGAAACAACCTGAAAGGGCAATATTAAAGTATATGGTGCCTGCATTTCTTTTCAAATTATGCACTAATGAGCTCCAGTGTTAGGACAGCTTTCTCCATCTTAGTACCCTTGAGATATTTTGGAAACTGTCTTCATTTTCTCCTTCCAGACAAAGCCTGAAGAGATGTTCTAATGTTATCCATCTTTTATATTCTTTATTTACTTCTGTTTTCATACAGCCTGCTCTTCTTCATGGCTGAGCTGAGAGGGAAGAGCTGATGCAGATCATCCTGCTAACTTTGTTCAAGCCAAGTTTACCATCCGGGTTTGCATTCTACCCACCTTTACAAGATCTTAGTGTTGGTTCATTCACAGTCCAACCTGGGACTGAACATTCATCTCTTCCTCCCAGCAGGGGCCTATGCCTGCCACAGCCTGTAAAGTAGGCCAGAAATGCATTTATGGTCTTTCCGAGCAACATCATGTAAAGAACAGTCATACCCTAATGATGAAATACATGATTTGCATAAAATGACTCAGTTTTTTTGTCAAGTCCTACCAAGATCATTGATTGTATTTAGTTATTTCTTTTCTTTTTTTTCTTTTTGAAAAAGAAGGTTAGTAACCCCTGACATTAATTCTGTCATGCGTTCAGGTGTCACTCTCACAATCAAATATTGATGTTTTGTGAGTCCCAGAGAATCATCTGACAATTATGGGGTGTGATCTGCAGGGACACAGGGAAAATTGACTATGTTGGCTCTGCAGACTTGCACTTTAGTTCATCATAAAGTCTTCAAAAGTCTTCAGCTAGTTCCCAAGCAAACAGATGCAAAACAGGTTTCTTTCTTCCTTCCTTTCTCTCTTCTTTGCCACTGCATGAAGTTGAAAAGCTGCTAATTTAGCAATGTCAGATAAAATTTCTAAACTGTACATCTATAAAAGAACATCTTTGCACCAAGGCACTGCAAATATGCTGGGAAAACAGTTCACTCAGCAAACCTGCTTGAGGTTTTGAAATATCTGGGAACGACATTTATTAGAAGCAAATGCTCATATATCAACAAAAAAAGGACTGCCTCTCCATCATGGCACCTTTTTATTATAGCACTAATTTCATGGAAAACCTTTCAATTCTTTGCAAAACACCTGCTGAACTTCAAGATATATGGTTACTGCTTGCACCGAGACAGATGTAGCTTAATCACATAATACCGGCTTTGACTTTCTAGTGCCACGCAATAAATGAAGTGAAGGTGCTATCATGGTAGGTTTAAATCTTGCTCCAATTTGTACTCGCTTCGTGGAGGCGTACCTTGCAATGAAAAGTGTATCTGGAAACAAAAAAACAAGCCAACAAAAAAACCCTCAATCTCAAAGCTGTCCTTGGAACATGATCGGCTGCTTCACCCAAAAGTTTTTTCTTCTGAACATATTTCTGAAATGGTCCCATGTTCAAACTTTTCCCAGACTGGGCGACTCTAAAATAGTGCCCAAGCAGGTGTCAGCAGGCTAACCCTGTTCATCAATCAAACTTAGTGCTCTTCCACATGGCAACACCAAAATGCTGCTGTCCAGTGTGGGGACAGGAAGAAACACATATTGGCTTAAAGATGTTCTGAGTGAGTTTCTGTCTTCATGGGTAGCAGAGGGAGGAGAGGGGCAGTGTGTGAAATGCCTCCTGCCTCTCAGAACTTCGGCTGTCACTTTTCTGATCCCGTGGAATGATCCCTCTATGGGATTGGAGGACTGAAAGCAACTGAAATATTCTCTGACACTACTCTTCCCCCATTTCTCCCCCCACCACTTCAGCCACCTAAAGGAAGAAGAGTAGCTTGCTCTATAAAGGGGCTACCCTTGAAGAGTATCTGGAAGCTTCAGCCGATTCAGAATGCAGCCGCACGGGCAATCTTGGGTGTTCCAAGGTTTGCACATATAACACCTTTGCTGCGTGAGCTGCACTGGGTCCCAGTCTGCTTCCGGGTCCAATTCAAGGTGTTGGTTATTACCTTTAAAGCCCTACATGGCATGGGGCCAGGATATCTGAGGGACGCCTCATCCCTATTACATCAACCCGCCCCACCCGGTCATGCAGGGAGGGCATGTTACGGACCCCATCCACAAAAGAATTCCATCTAGCGGGGTCCCAGAAGCGTGCCTTCTCTGCAGTAGCTCCTGCCCTCTGGAACATCCTCCCCACAGAGGTGAGACAGGCCACCTTGCTCCCGCACTTTCGAAAAAGATTGAAGGCCTGGTTTTGCCAGCAGGCTTGGGATGGGAGGGGGAATAGTCATACCCGGGGATGGCTAGCTCCCTAGAGTGACTTCTGATGGACTTACTATACTCCCGGTCTGATAAAGAACTCTTGCCCATCTCAATTCCATCACATTCTTACTGTTATTGTCTTTATAACTGTTCTGGTTTTAATTCTATTTTATTGTAAACCGCCCAGAGTCCCTCCTTGGGAGGGAGATGGGTGGTGATAAAGTTTGATAAAAATAAATAAATAAATAAATAAATAAATAAATAAATAAATAAAGAACCCCATGCTCACTTCTCTCTCTCCATCACTTCTCTTATTATGTATGAGAGAGTATGGAGAGGCTGGGAAAGTAATAGAAGGAAGAGCTGACATAAACAGCCAAGAGATCAATTTATTCTACTTATGTAGGAGAGCAGTTTGTTAGTAACTGATCTCATGAACAATGGTTTACAGGTAGTCCTTGCTTAACAACCATTCATTTAGTGATGGATTAGACTTACGACAGTGCTAAAAAATTGACTTGCGACTGGTCCTCACACTTACAACTGTCACAACATCCCTGTGGTCATATGATCATAATTTGGGCACTTGGCAATGGGTTCACATTTATGACCATCACAGCCCGTGGTCATGTGATTGCCATTCTCAACCTTCTCAGCCAGCTTCTGGCAAGCAAAATCAATGGGGAACCATCTGATTTGCTTAATGACCACATGGTTACCTTGATACCCATGGTGATTTGCTTAATGACTGCTGCAAAAAAGGTCATAAAATCAGTTTGGATTTGCTTAGCAACTGAAATTCTGATCCCAATTGTGGTAGTTAAGCAAGGACTACCAGTGTCTCATAAGCAGCAAAAAATCAGGAAGAAAAGATTCAAAATATTCAAAGACAAAACAGCGTAATGAACTCATAGGGCTGGGAGATCCTATCACAGTTACTAAGATTCTATACTTTACCAACAATCTTTACACTAAAACATCTTATAGAAGTCTGTGTAATTTTTTTTCTTGATTGTTCCTTCGCAGCAGGTATGGGTGGAAGAGAAGAGCAGGGCACTTGTACGACACACAAAGCTTAGTCAATTTTGGTTTGCTTGTTTGTAGCTTGGTGTGTTTTGGGGACCCAACCCTTGGCTTCATTAATAGTTTCAATATACTGTACAAACCCAGAAGACTGATTAATTTCATAAGCAGGTTAAAGGTTTTGTGTGTAGCCAATATGGGTGTGAAATTCACCCATATTGGTTTACCCATTAGTAGCCAGAAACTAAAGGAGATCCAAAGCAATATTTCCTAGCTGTACTCACACAACACATTTAACCAGGTCAATTAAAGATCCAGCTGATATTTTTATGTGGTGGTGGTTAGGTTTAATTGTATGTGTTTCTTTTGGTGTTTTGCATGTTGGCTGTGTTGCTCACAGTGTTAATTGTTTTGTTTTACAACTCAATATACAGCATTGCATGAACCTAGAAAGCTTAACCAGGTTAATTGAACTCTGTGACTAGAACTCTTCCTTCCTTCCTTCCTTCCTTCCTTCCCTCCTTCCTTCCTTCCTTCCTTCCTTCCTTCCTTCCTTCTTTCTTTCTTTCTTTCTTTCTTTCTTTCTTTCTCTCTTTCTTTCTTTCCTTCCTTCCTTCCTTCCTTCCTTCCTTCTTTCTTTCTTTCTTTCTTTCTTTCTTTCTTTCTTTCTTTCTCTCTTTCTTTCCTTCCTTCCTTCCTTCCTTCCTTCCTTCCTTCCTTCCTTCCTTCCTTCCTTCCTTCCTTCCTTCCTTCCTTCTTCTGCATGTGTGAAGTTTCCACTGACTGTTCATAAATCCAGATTTATTTTTGAGTTGGGTCAGCCTGATAAATCAAAATTAAAAATAAATAAGCAAACAAACAAACAAACAAACAAGCCAGCTAGCTTGTTATACTAACAAGTTTTGCATGGTGTGTGTAATAGTTGTTCCCAGACTGATAAAGATTCAGCAGACTATTTTGTAAACAGCCAGACTGAAGCGTCTTGGTTATCAATGACCAACCTCCTTCTCAGGCTGTTAGAAAGAAAATCATAATGCACTTATTGGTTCTAAAGGGAAAATAGTGCATTTGCTGGAATTCTTGTAACCCCATCCCTTTCTTTTCAATAAATCTAGCTAAAGAGAACTCTGTGAAAATCATGCTGGGGTTTGGGGGAAAATCACTTTCAGTGTTAGGCAGCTGCCAAAGAACCTGAGAAATCATTTCAATGCATTTCAATGATTTATTGGACTGACTTGGAAAGTCAGCTTGAATCATCAAACTGGATACCTTTGAATTCATTTGGATGCTCTTAGATGGTTCTTGACATAGACAGAAACAGTGTTTTCTGAATTGCCATGACTCAGCTAATTTCTCTGAATCTTGAAAGGAAATCTGAACATTTTTCCTGAATCAGTTTAAACTGGATTCATTTCCCAAATTGAGTTAAGGGTTTCAATTGCACTTTGTATTATCCACATGGCCAGAAGACCTATCAATTTATATTACCATATCTTTTGTAACAATATGGGAGAATAAACTAACTGCCAAGGATGAGTGGCATTCTTTTTTCCTCCAGACATCCAAGCAAGGTCAAAGAGGGGGCTTACAACAGCCCCCCTGTTTCCTTTTCTGCAGAATATTACTTAGACTTACTTAAGTCTTCCTGTGCTGTACAATACATTGGGCAATAATTGCTCTCCGATGATTTCAAGCAGAGCTCATTGAACTGTATCTGTTGTTTCAGTAGTAGTGAAAATGTTTTACAGGGTCATTGCTAGTCTGATAGCCAACCTTTCTCCTTTCTCATCTGGGTTTAGGATTAGCAGTGCAAGAGTTTGGAAGTACAAGCCAGAAATGTGTGCAGGTGTGGCAGAAGAGTCACGTGAGGATGGCTGCAGGAGAGGGGCCCTGAAGCTTCAGGATCCAAGGTAAGGCATGGAGGCAAGTAGAAATAGAAGTGGCATGAGGAACTGTATTGGAGAACAATTTCAAACTTTGGAGCAGATGCCCTGATGGGCAAGTCAAGCCAAAAGAAGACCTTTGTGAGAAGGCTTGGTGGGGTTCAAGGGGCACACCAAATGACTGTGTGCCAGCCCAGCAATGAAACCTTGCACACTGGAAAGAGAGGATTGTAAGTGCCAGTGTGCAGAAAAGCTCCTATATCTCATAGCTTTAAATTGGAAAGAGGAAGAATTAATTAATGGACCACATTTGGCTCCAAGAGCTGAAGAAACTTGAAAGGGGATATGGCTAAGATAGAAAACCATGGAAAGAAGAACTCCCTAGGAACTATAGAGGCAAGCAACTATAGTGATAAGAAATTAGATTTAGGATTAGGACCATCCATAAGAAAATAGGAATAAGGATAGAAATAGAGGAGTATGTTTAGTATTAGAATAATAGATATACTGTAGGTCTAAATAAGTGTAGCAATAGACAATAAGAAGGCCCGCATAGTTAAGGCAATGGTATTCCCCATAGTAACATATGGCTGTGAGAGCTGGACCATAAGAAAGGCTGAGAGAAGGAAGATCGATGCTTTTGAACTGTGGTGTTGGAAGAAAATTCTGAGAGTGCCTTGGACTGCAAGAAGATCCAACCAGTCCATCCTCCAGGAAATAAAGCCAGACTGCTCACTTGAGGGAATGATATTAAAGGCAAAACTGAAATACTTTGGCCACATCATGAGAAGACAGGACACCCTGGAGAAGATGCTGATGCTGGGGAGAGTGGAAGGCAAAAGGAAGAGGGGCCGACCAAGGGCAAGGTGGATGGATGATATTCTAGAGGTGACAGACTCGTCCCTGGGGGAGCTGGGGATGGTGACGACCAACAGAAAGCTCTGGCGTGGGCTTGTCCATGAAGTCACAAGGAGTCAGAAGCAACTAAATGAATAAACAACAAAAGACAATAAGAAATAGGACCTGGAAAACTTTCTTTTTATACAGTAAAACAAAACAACAGGAGAAAACCAATCACATCTTGCGTATATGGTCTTTGCCAACTTCCTCAAAAATTAACAGAAGGAAAACATATTTTACAGGATTTACTGGAATGGTTCCCTCATCCCCCCACCCCCAAAAGAGGAGGGATTTGTTAATTCACAGAACACTGGAAACACTTGCTGCAGCAGACGGTGTGGGCATAGAAGTAAATTCAGCACTTGGAACATTCAAAGCAGAGAAAGAATGAGTAGTGATTGGCTGGTGTCTTTAGAGCAAGGCCATTCATTGGCTTGCTCAAATGAGGCAGTGATTGGCTGAAATCACATTCCAGATCCATGTCACACATGTTTGAGATTCACAGGTGCTGTGGAGGAAGTCAGGAAACACAAGTTGCATTGAAAGTATGACAGGGAATAATTTGAAGATGGAGTAGACGGTGGTGAAGCACATTTGGAAATGAACCCTGAAATGATTTTCAGAGCTGATATGGAATTTGAAGGACTAGGCTATGGCAATATAGTAGCAGCTGGAGTGTCAAGAGAAATATAAGTTTGGGAAGGCAGAGAGAAAAAGAAATGGAGGCACATCTTGTGACATCTAAACTATCTGTTCATTACATTGAATCTGCTATTTTCATGAGAACATTTTAGGAACAGGTAGTTCATCCCAGGAGTTTGTCTTCTTAGACCAGGGATACTCCATGTTATTGTATGGAGGTATCCAGATGAAAAGGTGGTGGGGAGGGTAAAATTATCAGCATTAAAAAAAAGAAGACAATTTTTAAATGAAGATGTTTGGGGAAGATTGATTGGGGTGGGCAGACAGATGGGCAAAAGGGAGGGAAGGTGCTGAAAATATTGAGGGGTCTGGAGAAAGGACTGGGCTGATGGGAATATCAGCAGCAGCTTACTGGGGAAATGGGCTGGTGTGGACTCACTGTATTCTTTTATGCATACGCAAAATTGTGGATAGATTTAGCAGATATCTGGGTAGGGAGGCCTCAGGATTTCTCAAAATATGAAAAAGGGGCATTGTGCTGAAAACCCTGCCTTAAATAATGGGAGCTGTTGCTGAGCAAGTATACATAGAATTAAGTATCTTTTGATCCTTAAATCTCTGATCAACCAGAAGATTTTCCCCATGAAAAAGCAAAGGACTTCAGAAGGAGAGATTAAGGAAGGTACTATTCCCTATACATCCAATTCAATCATGATTAAGACTTTTTCCAGTCTCATGCTTCCAGCCCAGACCTCACTAATGGCTGAGTTCATACATCACGCTAAGCCATAATGTGGTTTGGTTTTGGCTTAGTGCAATGCATAAACTCCCCCATTATAGCATTTTGTGCAAAGAATTTGGATTGTTCAATAGACTATAATCAAAATAAAATTTCTAAGTTAGTGTCATGTGTGAGTATCCTTAAATCTGCTCTTTATAACACTTCAGTCTGTTGGGGGGGGGGGGTTCACATGTTGCTTTAAAAAGGGAGAAGGAGAAGATGGCTCTGTGAATAAGTTCTACACAATAATGGCACAACCTATCTGATTGTGAGTTCACCATCTGTGGATATTGCAGAGGGCTGGACTAGTTGATCTTCGAGACCCCTTCCAACTCCAAAATTGTATCAGTCTGTGATTAGAGAAAGCAACACACTAGCTACAGTTGTAAACTAGAACCAATTTTCATAATATAGTTCTGGTCTTTGTGGGGACAGGCCTGGTAATCACCGTGTGGTCATTGTGTAAGGCCCTAACCCCATTCCAATGTTACGGAATATGTGGGCTTACTAGGTACAATAAGAATTATTTTTTAGAGCTGTTTTTGCAAAGCTACTTCTATAAGAACAGAAAAGTACACATACTACTTTTTATCCTTTTCTCCCCTTTTCCCTAAATTGTCTGTTTCATTTTTGTCTCTGCAACTCTAGAGATATTTTTTGCTGGTGAAAAAAAAGTCATCTTCTTCTGAAAAATGCTCTAAAATGATGAATTGAATAATGATCTTAGATTATTATTGTTAGTGATTTAAATTTATTAGCTGCCCAACTCCAATGGACTCTGGGTGGCATACAGGACTAGAGAAAACATAAAAACAGCTAAAAAATATTAGCCCAGACTGAAATAATCTAATAAACAACAAAATCAACAAAACAAAGCAAAACAGAGGCCTTAGACAAATAACAAACATCATCCCCAGGTCTGGGACCAAAGCCAGTTTTTCAAAGCTTTCTGGAACCCTAGGAAGATGGTTGGGATGTTTAGGTTTCCAAATAAGTAATAGGCATCCTGGTCCTTACATAGCATCCACCTAAGCTATTATTCTGCAGTGAATCTTTAGGTCATGCTTTAGAGCATGCTGGCTGGGGAATTCACACATCTTAAAGTTGCCAAGGTTGAGAAACACTGCTTTTGATGCCTCAGGTTCTCCCCATGAGAAGGACAGAGAGTAGAATCCCACAGGAAGACTTCTCGGTGGTTTCCCAATCCCATTGGAACAGTCTCCCTCCAGAGATCAGGTAGCCTCTGCATCATTGACTTTTAGAAAGGCAGTGAAAATAATTTTATTCCAGAAGGTTTTCATCTGAGGTTGACTTCTCGTGCCTCCCTTATGGGCGGGATGCTTGGCACTGGGTTTTTTCTGGGTTTTTTTTTTTCCCCCTTTCTCTCTCTCTCTTTTAAAAGTATCAAGTGGATTACCTTTAGGGTATGTATTTTGTTTATTGATTACTTTATGAAATTGATCCACTGCCTCAATCTCCATGGACTCTAGGCAGTTTTCAGATAGTAAAATAGCAATAAGAATAAAAATGCAGTTTAAAACATCGACACAACTGTAACAAGTAATATTAGAAAATAAAATCTATCTGTATCTATATCTATATCTATATCTATATCATCTATCTCTCTCTCTGTCTCTCTATCTATCTATTCCTTGGGTGTTTCATATAGGGCCATACTTAAATAATAAAAATACTGAAATACAAGTGATGCATTTCCCCTAATGATTCCTAGTTATGCTCCCATGTATAATAATGGCCCTTTAATTTTCCTTTTGCAGATAAGCTGAGTGCTCGAGAAAGAGGAAGGGGAAACAATGATACTTCATGAATATTTATATCAACGGCTACCTAGCATTATAGTAATAATCTTCAGAACTAGTGTTTTTTTTTTTTTTTTTACCAGTTTGGAATTAATTATCAAGTTGAATTTTAATTGCATTCTTCTAAATTACAATTAGAAATACATAATGAATTAGTTTGAAAGGTAGCTGGGTGGCCTGTGAAGTCCAGGGGTCATATGAAATTCCATTCTTGATGCTTCCTAAGCCTGGGAAAGTGGGGGGTAGGGGTGGAAGGAGAAGAGAAGTGGAAACATAGAAAGCATCACTTCCGTGTTCCCTAATGAACATATTAATTGGTGGCCTTTCCTTCATGATCAGTTTGTGCTTCTAGATACTTTTGCTCAAAAATGGCTTCTTAGCTCTTTGTGTCAGTCTAGGGTTGCAGGGAATTAGGGAACGGTTAGCACAATTAACATTGCATATGTAATTAATGCACAAGTTAGTTGTATCTGGATCCATGATGGAAAGCAGGTGTAAGGGAATCTCTTTTGCTAATTTTCTCCAGAGAAGGAGAAGGACCCATATTGGTGAAGCAGTCACTTACTTTTTCTCTTTGCTTTTCAATTTTTCCCCATCTTCCACTAATGCCCTTCCATTTACATTAGAACAAGAGCCAGGCTCTGAAAATCTATGTGTGCCCATGTTTGTTTATCAAAACTTTTTTTGCATGCAATTTTCTTTCCAACCTGTACGGTTTTTGCAAGCAATTTTCTTGAATATAATGCAACTTCTCTGTTTTATTGTCTCTGATTTGTACATTTGTATGCATTTCCTTCCTCCTACATACACTGCTGTTTGCATTGTGTTGCAGTGGTTCTGAAAGCCACATCGCAAAACTCGGAGAAGTGAAAACACTGCCAGATAATTGTCTTTCAGTTTCTGGGTTGATTTCAAAAGTGTGAAACTGCTTATTGGCATTCAAATGCAAACTGAATGAGTTTCTTTTTGTGCTAATCCAGAGGAAAGGGCGGAGATGTGGAGAGAAGGAAGCAAAAATTATTCAGAAGAGAAGAGGATTGTAAAAATCATATTCACTTGGTTAAGCTCACTTTTCTACAAAGCCTGAATGTTTTCTCTTTTTGCTTACCTTTTTTTTTCCCTACCTGGAGTAGCATTAAAGCTCCTTCCACCATAGGTTCATTTTCTAGGAATGCTTATGAGGTTGGATTGCTCCAAAGCATTGTGGGAATAATGGCCACTGGTGCCATTTTTTTTTTTTTTAATTGAATGCAACATCTGGCCATTTGGGAAAATTCAAATGACTTCTACCAAGTTATACTGTTGAGCTGCATTGACAAAGCACTGAAGTCCAATGAGCTGGCTGATACAATGTATTTGTTTTATTTATTTGTTAAATTTATATCCCGCCTTCCTTCAGGAGTTCAAGGCAAGGCACATGTGGCTTTCTTCTCCTATTTTCCCCATGACAACAATCCTGTGAAGTAGGTTGGGCTGAGAGAGAATGACTGGCCCAAAGTCATCTGGGGAACTTCTAGGTCTGAGGATGGACTAGAACCTGGGTCTCCCCAATGCAGGTCCAACACCTTAATCATTGGTTCTCTGTATAATATAATGAAGAACTATATTACTAAACAGTCTGTATAAAATAACTTCATGGCAATAATTTATTGGCTGCCGTTTGAGCTTCTACTGAATCATCTCATGGATCTGAAATACTGTAGTTCTGGTTTATTCAAGCTTGGGCCAAAAGCTAACTCACTCTAGTTAATATGCTGAACAGTCTAGTTAGAAATCTAGTGAGCAGCCAAACCTAGTGATGAACCAAGTTAATTACTCTTATCCTTAGTTGGTAAGGTGCTGTATAAATCCATTTAGTAAGCATATGGTTCAGTGTATTCTGTAAAGCGAGACAATGGGTTAATTCAATAACCACCAAGGCTTCTTAAATCTTCATCTCCTGATGCCTCCTGAAGACTTATAACTGTAGATAGTGATAAACAGTATGCTCTGATGTGCTTCTGAATGAAGTCTGTATTTACATTTCCACAGCTTCATGGTGATCTCCAAACTAGGCATCCAGTTCAAATGTTCCTTGAAGAAAATTATGCTGTTGCTTAGCTTCACAACATGAAGAAGCTAAGACTGTTGAAAATTTACCAGAAATTGGGACAGATGTCAAGAGAAAGAAGCTGGAGGATCAACTCCCCTCCCCACCTTCATAACTGGGTTATGGTATGAGCTATAACTTTGCAGGAGGAAAAACTGTAAAAAAAATTCAAAGTCCAAGGGGTTTTTTTTCTTTTCTTTTTTTCTTTTTCTTTAAAAAAACACAACTATATGAAGTTTGATGCTGGTAAAGTTGAGTCCAAGTGAGAATCAATAAAGCCAATCATGTACAATCAACACTTATGTGGATTTAGGTCACGTGGTTCAAGGGCTTAAAAAAGAGCCAAATTATTCCCCAAACCCCATTGAGGACTTTACTTACAGGAAATTTCACAGAAGTGCCTTTGGAAAGGATTTTTCTCCTGTCCTTTGTACTGAGTGAAGCCAAATTGCCGATAAATCATTGCTAAAGACCAAAAAGAGAACAAGAGAGAGAAAGTGGTCATGGGGGATGTGTCTGAACCAAGACATTGCTGAGATGCTTAAGTGGATCTTCATGGGATGCAAAAGTTTCTCTCCTCCTCCTCCTCCTCCTCCCTCTTCTCCCTCACAAGCAATCTGCTAAAAGTGCATTTGTGAAATGCAAAGCTAACCTTCTACTCTGTCTGCCTTTTTTCCTAAGAGAACCTCTGCAACATCAATCAGCAGTAACTCTTGATCTTTCCATTTCACCAGAAGTGAGCCTTAGAGACAGGGAGGTGGTCAAAACATTCAAGATGGTGGCCACAATGGTGCAATTGAAGCTCTGTTTTTGACATGTGTCTTGATGGGTGTAATGTGCCCCACAATGCATCTTTTGACCACACCTTGTAGACAGCCCTGCTTAGAGATGTGGCAACTTAATGGCAGTGAGTATCGACAGGAAAAGAGCAGTGGATTTAAGTCCCCTCTAAAAGTTGGGATGGACTATTTCTGGTTTTGTTTCTAATGTTGGTATGGTTTTATTCCAAGAGAGCTGGGCAATGAAGGGCAGTTTGCCAGAGGCATTCATAGCAAACCCTGTAAATGGTACTTCCAATCTCTACAGTATCTAAAGCAGGGTTTTTCAACCTTGGCAAGTTTAAGGTGTGCGGACTTCAATTCCCAGAATTCCACAGTCATCATGTTGGCTGTGGAATTCTGGGAGCTGAAGGCCACACATCTTAAACTTGCCAAGGTTGAAAAACACTGATCTAAAACCTTCTCAAGACAAGCTTAAATGCTGATGACTTTTGAGACAAATCTATGCTGCTTTCTTGGCAACAATATAGAGGCCATTTCTAATTGCCTTCTCCTGGGATGTGTTATTGTTGTTCTTCCCAACTTCCCAGTCTAATGTACAGCCCTTTGCTTTCTGATAAACCTCCCATTAGGCCCAATCCTGTTTATCTCTTTTCAGAATCAGTTGAGTTCTGTCCAATGTAACAATCAGGTCTTCCTCAAGTCAAAGTTGACTTACGGTAACTTAATGGACATGTCCCTGTATCTTGGTTTGCCACTGACATCTTTGGGGCATTCTTAGTGGCCTCCCATCCAATACTATCCAGGTCCAATCCTTTATGAAGAACAGACAAATTCAGGGTTGGTTATATTTGCATCCGTCAAGCTGCTGGCCTTAATTATCAGGTTTAGGGTTTCCACATTGTAGCTTTGATGCTTCTTGTCCAGTGTAGGCACAGAAGCTATCTATTGATTCATATTTATTTTACTATCTGTTTACTTCCCAGAGTTTTATCTTACAAATGAATTGATGTCTGTTTACTCAGAAGTAAATCCCCATTTAGTACAATGTAGTTTACATTTTAATGAAAGCACTTAGATTCATACGTGTAGTTTCCGATGATGCTGATGGTGATGATGATGCTGCTGCTGATGATGATAATGGATGGTACATACAACTCATTAACTGTCTAGTAGTTCTGGATGAAATATCCACATTGCATGCTTTATCTTGTGCAACGGAAGAGGGAGACAGGTTCCATGATTAATTTTCTACATCAGCCTTTTCAATAACTCCAAAATGTGGCCATATCTCTCCAAGGATGTTGGCTTCTATGGTAGGCCTGAAATATTAAGGGGAAAAAGCCATTAAACATTCCTTTTACGTACCTTTTCCCTTTTATATCCAAATTATTAGAACGATGAATGCCAGGCATCAAAAGAAATAATGAGTTTGAGAAAGCAAAAATGAAACTCACAAAAACAAAAAGAAATCACAGCCAGCCAGAAGGGTCCTCTGAGAAGGGGGAACAAAGGGGGAAAGGATGAAAAGAGAAAATCCAGAATAACTGGGGGAAAAAAAAAAGAAGAAGAAGAAGAAGAAGAGGAAGAGGAGGAGGGGGAAGAGGAGGAAGGAAGAAAAAAAAGGCTTTAAGAGAAGAAAATAAATACTGTATGGATTAAAAATGTTGTGTCCATGTACGCAGGGTTAGGCTTTATCCATATATTTAGTGTATGTAGTTTCTTGGTTTCATCTTCTCCAGGTTCTCGCTCCCAAACCGAGATTCATAAATCTCTATGAAAAGGATATGGGAAGGGTGTGTTAGGGTCAGGAACAGATAGTTGTAGGGGTAGGATGGGAAATCTATAAAGTGACCCATTTTCAGTCTACAAAGACTCCTTAGGCGTTCCATTTGCTGGAAGCAGCCAGCAAGAAGAAAACTTGCAAAGAACATCCATCTGATCAGCCTCACGTACAACAAATGGATCTATTTCAATCTGGGTCGCTTCCACCTCCATCTACTCATAAATCTCTCCCATTTTAGTTTTGCGTTCCTTCACAAGGAACTTATCAAAAGATTGCTTTTAAAAGTGTGCACAGATTTGCATTTAAATACACGTCGCAAGCGTCTTTTGCTTTCGGTATTTTTCTTTTTGCATTTCTAAAAGCTGTTTCCTTCAAACTACACACTTTCTCTGAACTACGTACAAATATTCAGGAACTGTAAAAGCTAGCAGATAAATAAGTCCTGATCCACATTTGTAGTCCCAACCTTCTGCTAACTACTGTATCTTGTGCAGAAAGGGAGAATTTGCAGGGGTTTACATAACTGGGAAGGAGAATTAACTAGAATATACAAACCTACCTGAACAGCTACTTTTATTAATCACATAAACCACAAAGAGTAAAAATATTAATTATTAATCACATTTATATAGCTGCCCATCTCACAAAACTTAAAAAAAAACCAAAAAAAAAAAAAAAAACCCAACAACTGAGAGGTAGAAATACTAATCAGTATATCTCTTTTCTCCTAGCAGACCACAGGGCCGCTGTTAAGCCCAGTGTGGCCAAATTTTGTCTAGTAGTAGCAATTATGGGAATATGGCTGCAAATCCAACATGGCTGAGCAGTTGAATTTTATTAAAGCCTGCCTGCCTGCCTTCCTCTTCCACATATTATTTTACAGTAAGTTGCTTTGTGGATCCTACCTTACCATTATATTTATTAATCACAAGGGATCTTATGTCTATATGCTGCTCTAAGACCATAATAAGTTTTCTTTACTTCATAGCAACTTCAGACTTTAATTCAGAAAACAGTGCAATCCCAAATTCCCTTCGTAGTAGACAGAGCCACTTTAGACTTCCCAGTTTTCCTGCAAAATTGGATCTTTTCCCAGATGCTCAGGGCATCGCTTCTAAGTAGAGACTCTGCCTCATGTCCCATTGCAATTCAAGGAATGGCAAACTAGAAGACAAAGACTATTCATTAGTGTGCCCTGTAAGTTGTCTTTTGCCTTTTGATCAATATTTCAGCCTGCTGGAAAAAAAAATTGTTGCTTCTGCATGCTTTGGTTATTGTGGCAGAGCTTTGATGAATCACTGACAATCACCCCATAAGCATGCCCTGAGCATGTTTTTAAAATGCCAGAAATGACCACCAACCCCCCAGAGTTTGCTTACCCCAGGATATATCATCACTGAATGAAGCTTGGGCTCAGCATACATTTTTCAAAGCAAACCAACCAACCGACTCAAACAATAAGTGGCCACAGTGTTGAAAAATCCTGCATCCCTTTGTCTGTAATTTAGTGGGCTTCATCAGTGCTTGCAAATGTGTTCCAAACCATTTTGGGGGAGGCATGCAAGCTTTAAGCCCCTATAGGACACTTCCCTTCAATTTGATCCAAAAAACAATGTGAGCCCAATTAAAAAGGATTTGCAGTAAAGTCACTCCTGTTTGGAAATAACAAATTTGGAAGAGCATGGGGAGAACTCTATTTGTGCAAATCAAGGATTCATAGAATCATTGTAGAATCATTTTGCTTCTGGTTGATCAATATTCCAACCACCTGCAATAACCCTATTTCTACTTTATAGCTTTGCTTTTATATTAGGTTGCTTGACTTGTTTCTTTGTCTGCTTTTTTCCCCTTGTTTCACTTTTGTGCAATTTTACTATCTGGTTTTATGTAGTTGGCTGTGCATGTACGGACATGAGTGTCTGTGGTGGTTGTTCTCTTGTTTTGAATTATTTTATGTGACTCTGGATTGTTTTAACTGTGGGGAGCTGCAGGGGAAGTGGGAGCTAGGAAGGCAGGATGTGAATATTGCATCTGACATTTCCAAGTCCCTACCAGCAACAAAAAAACAGGATGGACTTAAGAAGGAGCAACATCTTCTGTTCTCCTTTTGGGTTGGGGAGCAGGAGAAAGGTCCCTTCCCTTTGCAAACAAGAAAAAAGTTTACTTGCTCATTTATTCATTTCATATTTTTGTAGGAGGAAAGCCTATGGTGGCAAAAAAAATAATCTATGGTGGCAAAACATTAGGAGGAGTCTCATAGCATCATTACTGACTAACAGATTTGATTAAAAGACATCACCTTTTGATGCATCAGATGAAGTGAGGTGCAACACATGAAACCTTCTGTCTTCAATAAAATTGGTTAGTTGGAAAAGGTGCTAACAAACTCCTGATCTTTGTTTTATTTAGTGTATTCAGGCCAAAAGGCCTTAGGATTCCTAGGATTCCTAAATGAAGCAAAATAGCAGCAACCAAAATGTATCTTAATTAGTGGTGGGCAGATAAATTCACCTGTCCTTTATTTATTTCCATATTTATATATTCCAAATGCTTGTTGCATGTTTGCATTTTGCATGTTCAGTTACCTAGAAATGTTGATGTATCTTGATCTAAGCTCTGTACCCCGTTCACAAAACTGTACAAAATGCTGGTCAGCAAACATAATAGAAGTAATTGAATATTAGATTTATAACCATTCATTCATTTATTCAGTCAGTCAGAGTATTTTGGAGTACAGCAGCTGTAACAAATCTAGATGATGATGATGATGATGATGATGATGATGAAGAAGAAGAAAAAGAAGAAGAAAAAGAAGAAGAAAAAGAAGAATCAGGAGCTCAAGGTGGCATATGCGCTCCTCCACTCTCCTATTTTTCCCCCCACAACAACAACACTGTGAGGAATGTTGAGCTTAAAGAATTACTGGCCCAAAGATAGCTCCCACTGTTCAGAATTGACATATACCTGGGTCTCTCCATTCCTAGTCCAACATCTTCAGCATTGCACCATGAGGGGTCCATTTTTCTGTTTGTTTTGCTTGTATGTTTCATTTTGTGTTGTTTTCCTACAAATTCTTATTGAATCTGATGAAATAAAAATGGCTTACCACATTGGTTTTGAAAGGAGAAGAGGTTTTTGGTGAAAGACTCCTGAGCGGAAGATGGATTTTTCCACTGATTGAGCCATGAAGGATGCATGTGAATCTCCTGTCATCATCATCTCCCTGGTGGCCTTCAGCCTTTCTGGTTTCCAACACTTCAGGTTAATTCCAGAAGAGAACAGAGTGGAACTCTTCTCTTGGGACATTTTCAGAAATGGTACTTCTGTTGCTGCTAAGGAAGAATCTCATTCTCTAGAAATGGTAGGAGAATTTCTTCTTTCCATAAAGATATTCAGAGAAACCACACATCTTTGCCTATGAATTTGGTGGAGAATTATGAAATTTGAGTTTAACTGTGAGCACCAGCACTTTATTAATTTTAGTTGACCTTGAAAACCTGAGCAGAGCAAACCCTGGTTTGTAGCAGGATGGGAGGTTTCCAGGAAACCCTAAGGCTAGAGCAGGAAATTGAAATATACATGCACACAGGGAGAAGGGGACAATGACAACAAAATAATGAACTGCCTCAACAGACACCAAACTCCAGCAGGAAAAGTCATTAAGGGAAGGAGAAAGAAGGAATCATGACAAATGACTTCTCCACCACAGTCTGGAAGACTACAAAGATGCATCCATGAAATTGCCATGGGTCAAAACATGACTTGAAGGAACTTTGCTTAATTCCCTTTCTACCACATTTCACTCAACATACATTCTGAAAGGACACATTATAGACTACAGGGAGCCTTTCCTGGTTTTCCTCCAAGCCCTTCCCAAAAGCTGCAGATGTTCATTGTTAACATTTTCTAGCTGAAAACTAATCCTGTCCATTAGGTGGTCAATCTTCTGAGCTGTTGCAATGGTTGAAGAGATCCTTCAAAATGCATTGAAGTCAACCTGTACTGAAAGGGGACATGATGTCTCCTGTAATTTCTCTGCTCCTTACTTTATAATTGATAAGTCTTGTTGCTTCACTTTTAGAGGAGAAAAAAAATCTTTCTGACTGTTCCTAATACAAAGGTGCTTTCACCCACACTATTTCCTAAAGAATAAAAAGGCCTAGTTAATAATTTACAGAGAGGTTCTAGTTAAACCTATCTATGTTTTAAGCAATCAATTTCACACCAGTTTGAGTCTGTGTAAGTTTCTGTGCATGCGTGTGTACATATTCCAAGCAATTAACTGTGCAAATGCCAATCACTCCACCAGCATATAAAACACAGAGTCAGTCTTGAGAATATGAGAAATTTGACCAATGTTATTAGACCTCCATGACCCTGCTCTCGCTAACCCAGTCAGAGACTTAACCCTGCCAGCCAGTAACCTAGTTCTCAGAGCACACTATCATACTAACTGGATCAAAAGTCACTGTTTTGGAGAAAATGAAGGTCCAGTCCCTTTCCTTCAGCTCTGCATGGAACCCCATGGCCACTGGGGTCATGAGAGTATTAGCAAGACTTCATTTTGTCAAGAGCAACTGCCACATTGGCCAGGAAAAGAACAGTGGGCATAGCTTGGGCACTATAGCCAATTGTTTTTATTTGCTTATTTTTATTTATTTTATTATTACATTTTTACAGTGCCCATCTCACTATAAGAGTGAGGAAGTGGACAGGATCCTACAGACAGTAAATGCCACCACATGCCATCTAGATCCGTGTCCCTACTGGCTAGTAAAAGCAGGCCAGGAGGTCACATGTGGTTGGGTCCATGCAATGGTTAATACATCCTTGGGAGAGGGGGTGTTTCTGGCAGCCTTTAAAGAGGCGTTGGTACACCCGCTCCTCAAGAAGCCATCGCTGGGCCCTACGGTCCTGGACAATTTTCGTCCAGTCTCCCACCTCCCCTTTCTGGGGAAGGTGGTTGAGAAAGTGGTGGCTTTGCAGCTCCAGAGGGTCCTGGAGGAAACAGATTATCTAGATCCCTTTCAGTCAGGTTTCAGGCCTGGTTATGGGATGGAAATGGCATTGGATGAACGCACTTATGGATGATCTCTGGAGGGAGCGGGGTGGAGGCAGTGCATCCATCCTCGCTCTCCTTGATCTCTCAGCGGCCTTCAATACCATTGACCATGGTATCCTTTTGGGGCGGCTCAGGGTGTTGGGGGTGGACGGCATAGTCTTACGCTGGTTCACCTCCTTCCTCCAGGGCCGATCCCAGTCAGTGTTAATAGGGGAGCCGAGATCGGCCCTGCGGACAATTCTTTGTGGGGTGCCACAGGGAACAGTACTCTCCCCTCTCCTTTTTAACATCTACATGAAACCACTGGTGAGATCATCCGTCACCATGGGATGAGGTATCATCAGTATGCTGATGATACTCAATTGTATATCTCCATCCCGGGTGAAGTAAGTGATGCCGTGACCACCCTCTCTGAGTGTCTGGGGGCTGTGGGGGCCCGGATGGGAAACAACAGGCTTTATAACAGTGTTATAAAAACACTGCCTAAAGTAAATCATAATAATAAAAATAATAATAATGTGTTGAGGCATGGGTTAATGAGATCAGCAGAAGCCACACTGATTCAAATGTGGGACATAACTGTAAAAATACTTTGCTTTATGGGAAGCTATCTCCAACAGTCCAGCAGGCTCCCAGTCTTCTAGATCTTAGGTGATTCAGTTGTTCCCAAAACTCTCTTTAAACTACAACTTTGCAGTGAGGAAGAACTATTTCCTGCCCCATGCCCTCAGGATCCCACAATACTGGGTGAGTTGGAAAACTCAGATTCAGAGGAGATCCATAAATCACCCAGATATTGCACAGCCCTGAGTAATAGGTCTTAATAAAAATGATCTCTAGCTAATACATCCCACATGTGCCTGCTACTGGAGACTGATAATTCTTTACTTAAGTTCTTTCTTTCACTTGTGAATGTTAATATCCTGAGGCCCTTTTGCAGAGCCAATAAGAAGACATCATTACTTTTCACTTTCCTCAACCAAAATGATCCCACCCAATCTTATATGAAATACCAAAATCACTCAGAAATCTTAAGTGCTCAATGTCCCATCAACTGAATAATGGGAATGTGGTTTCATCCAATCAACTTGCCCTTGATGCCCTGCATCTGGGTGAGAATATGATGCCATCAAAAAGAACATTACAGGTTTCTTTCCCCTTTGTAGTCCATCTAATATGGAGCCATTAATAGTCGTATGATATCATTGTCATTAAGAGGCATGTACAATATCGGTATAAGGTCCAGGCTCAAATTATCCTATTTTGGACACATTATGCAGAGATCTAGCTTCTCTGCTCTCCTCTCTCAAGCGCTGATTGGAGGCTTCAAATCTCCCTCCAGAGTTTGTCCAATCAGCATCTGCGATTTCTCCTACTCTGCTGAGTCACTTCCCAGTTCTGATTCTCCAAGTCCTTCCTGATAGGTTTTGTTTTCCCTTTTTGACTCTGAATAAGTTTTGTTCGGAGTCAGAAGCAGGCTCAAACCTCACCTTAAGGATAGATCATCATGGAGAAAATCTATTGTTGTGGTTGCTAAGAGTCAACAATGACTTGATGGCACATAATCAATCAATATGAAATCCCTTACACAATATTATTTTTCATGGTCTGAACATATAATATGTTTTTTGTGGAATTACAATGCCTTGTGACTGCACAAAACTCCAGCAATGAAATGAATAGCCACATAAAAAAGCTAACATTTTTAATTGGAGAAATCTCTTATGTTTGAACTCAACACATGAAACTCTCTACTCTCTTCAGATCACTTGCTCAGATACTGGGGAGAGTGCATTCATATGCTATGATTCATGACTTTCAGTCATTGTGGCTGATGGCCCTTCTTTCCAACCATGTCATTCCTCCTGTTCCTCAAGACACAGAATTTGCTCTGCTGATCCATACCCAGCATTGAACCAACAAAGAAAGAGCTATTGTACCTTGATAAGCCACAGACAGAAAACTGGAGTTGCCAAAGGGAACTCTGGGGGAAAAAAAGCCTTCCTCCATATTCACGCTATCTGTCATGAGTAAGGATGGCGAGCAGGGGGCTCCCATCCAGACTGTTAAGCGCATGTGTAGCACTGAGGAATTAGGTAGCCATTCAAAGAGACACAGATTGGGACCGCCTTAACCTTTGGGGTTTATATGGCTGGGTTTTTCCCACGCTTCTTCAGTTTGTTAGGATTCCTGTTATGTACAAGCAATAAAACATTAGAGACCAGTTCCTTGTCTCAGCGTGTTTCCTGGCAGTTAGGACACTATCCTCCCAAAATGGCCCATGCAAAGGATGTGTTCATACTCCTTGCAAGGAAAACAGACCAAGTGCAATAGCAAAGGAGACAGCTGGGCCCTGATATGACATGTTTCATAAGGGACATAAGGCAGCCCAGATGAGGGAGGCAGCATGAAGGAGAGAACCATATGCAGGTAACTCAGGGTACATCTCCAGGATTCAGAATATGCAGGCAGGTTTGACTTTACTTTTGGGTTAAACCTATTTCTTCCTAAAGCCACAGCTGATTGAGTTTAGATGTTGGCATGCCATACAAATCCTATCCATGATTGCTCAAATCAAATTTCTTACAGTCACAGACCAGCATGAGGGTGGGATACAATCAGTTAAAAAGCACGGAAGATACATCAGAGTCTCAAATAAATAGATAGATAGATAGATAGATAGATAGATAGATAGATAGATAGATAGATAGATAGATAGATATATGAAAAACTAGAAGATATTTAAAAATATATTAAAACATCTACAAAAATAAGAGCCTGAAAGAATCTAAAAGGAGGGGTAAGAGCATTAGATGGGTGTAGGGCAGCATTAAGGCTAGTATGTGGAAGACTGTATCTATCAAATTACAGAGCACCCTAGTATGGTGAACTAGATGCTCATTAAGTCTAGTTTATGGCACAGGTCACCATCCAATGAATTTTAAGCACTGCTGATCAGAACCAGGCAGCATTGTGTGTTGTGGCAGGGTTGGTATCTGAAGGCAACAAGGAGGTGTAGACTGAGTTAAGCATGCTATAAAAATACAGTCCATAATAACCGTCTCTAAGAATTGATCAAACATTATTTTGTGCTTCAGTCTACCCAGTACCTTGGCCATTGTTCAAATGCCCATTCAAATAATTTTAAAAATAAGCTAGATGTAATCTTTTACGGATTTCTGTTGGACCTAACACCTTGCAAGTGAAGAGAGTAGACAATCATATGGCCTAATTCTAGTCCAGTCATATTTTCTTAAGTTTCTCTCTCCCTGTCCTTAACACAGTGCTCTGTAATATCTGCAGTATTACAGTCAGGGTGCTCTTAAACCTGAAAGTTTAGGGTTGTTCTAAGTTGGGTATAAACATTCTGATTCATAATACTTTGGGTGGGTGGGAGGGTGGGTTATTATACAACCCTGAGTTCCAATCTTGTTAGAAGATATTGAGGTCCCTTTGTTATTTTGGAAAATTGCTCATAGATTCTGTTCAAGCTAAGGCCTTTGAACTGACCTCAAACTTCCATGTTTATCCAACTTTGGTAGCAACAGGAATTAGTAATGAATGAAATAATCTGCTCCCTTTGCAAGAATTATTAGTTTTCTCCTACTTGAATATATATTGAATCTGAAAAATAATAGTGTGTGTGTGTTGTTTTTTTAAGAAAACTTTTACAACTTTCAACAGAAGAATTCATGCTTCCCCCTCCCCCTGAATTCTGGAGATAATTGAAATTAAGATTACACCTCATGTCCTGAGTTCATGCCTGCTCCAGATACATAAAGAAAAGAGCTAATGAAAGCAGGGGGCAATTATTCTAATTAACCACCAAGGTCAGGACAGGAAGGAATGGGATGAGGAAGCAGCAAAGGGGAAATTTAAGTTAATGATTAAGACAAAGTTTATAACTATTAGGACAGTTAGAAGCACTGAAAAACTGGCAAGGGAGGTCATAGAAGTACTTTTACTTCATGGCTTTCAAGGACAGAGTCTTCATCAGTCTCAAGGTAATGGCTTAAAGAAAATGAATTCAGCCCTGCTGCAAATTGAAAACATGACTGGGCCAACAAATTGGTTTGAATCTGAGATGGATTGGTGGAAGGAAGGAAGGAAGGAAGGAAGGAAGGAAGGAAGGAAGGAAGGAAGGAAGGAAGGAAGGAAGGAAGGAAGGAAGGAAGGAAGGAAGGAGTCCAATAATTCATGTATTACAGTGAATGAAATGAGAATTGATGACATTCTGAGATTCCATAGATGATGATGGAAGTTCTGTCCTCACAACATGCTTGGTTGGATCAGTGGAGGAGTTGATGTGTTTTAGGAACCACAGAAGTTTAAATGTAGTTCAAACAGGGTTAAAGGAACTACACACAGTCACATGGGCAATACAATCAATTTGCCTACTAGAGCTGTAAGAAAACGACCCAAAGTGCATCTCAAGGCCTGAAACATTGATTTGCTGCATTGGATAAGCCACACCTATCGCTGTCTTCCCGACTAATGGGGAAGAGGCTAATGAGGTCACGAAGTCTTGCCAAAGCTCTTGAAATAATAGTTTGCCCTGTGAAGCTAGGGCACACTGTCCATTCCCAGGTGGATTCAGAGAAAATAGACCCAAATATGGCAATCCAAACTTTGCTTGAAGATCTTTAGCGAGACAGGCCTTTGCATCCCCAGGAATGATTCAGCTGTTGAATTGAAGTACTTGAATGGGAGAAAACTGGAAATTCCAGAGATGTGGGTGAAATTATTTTATTTATTTATTTGTTTGTTTGTTTGTTTATCAGGTTTGCCACCGCCCATCTCCTCTCACCAGAGGGCCTCTGTGGTATGGAAATTAGGAAGTTGGGAAAAAAAATCCCAGAAAAAGGCAGTGGAAAATCCCTTTTGCTTTGTCCAAGAAAACTGTGTGGATGTGTTCCTGAAGGCATCTGGATTCAAGCTAAGGGCAATGGAAATTTGACTTTGGAGGCAAAGGCAGAGTCCACTGTTTGCACTGTTACGTTTTGTGCCAGTGTCACTATTATTTAACAGTGTCAGTTACTAGATAAAGAATCCTAGAGGAGCATCAGAAAATGAGAACCAGTATAGTGTTTAGTAGCATCTTATCCCCCACCCCATATTAAATCCCTGGGGCCCTGTAATATGCCTGAGGATGTCACATCCTGGACCTTCAGGCAACAGGTTTGCAATCAAACAATATGTTTGGTCCTACACCCAGTTTATTTATCTGTAGATCAAAACAACTTTAATTGGCCACAGAATTGCTGTTCCTGCTGTTGTTGATGTTGTGTTAAAAAGCTGTCTTTAGTGTCGGGGCCAGAGTTCAGAAATCCACCCATGGATGAGATCAACCTACCTAATTCATTGAGCCCCTGGATACAGAAGAAATTCATTAAGAATTGTAGCTAATTCATAGAGCTTCTCTGGGCATTTTTAAATTTTATTTTAATCCAAGTTTTACTTATTTATTTAAATCAGTGGATATGACTGCCCATCTCAGAACTTAGCTGTTCTGGGCACCTAACAAGGTTACCCCCCCCTCCGCCCCCAAAATAAAGAAACAACCCATAACCAAAAATCATGCAAACACAGTGGCAGCCAAGAACTGCAGCAATCACAAGAATATGCCTATCTTAAGGGGCCCATCATGGGGAAGATCCTTGCTTAAATTCCTGAAGAACAATCCCTTTGAAAGCTGGCATAAAGCAAAGGGATTCCTTGGATAATGCAAATGGAGGGATTCATGAGCTGCTCCTCATTTCTCCAGAATAAAAACTGCTCACATCAGAGGTGGACTTACAGTCCTTATTTTGAGAATGAAAAGAAAATAAAATAAAATAAAATAAAAAGAAAACCAAAAACTCTTGCTTGATCCCAGATGGAACTGTTCATGACCACCATAAGATTTTAATCACAGTTCTCTGGATTCATAGCTTAATCCATGGCCTCATTCTCCTAAATGCCAAGTGGGATAGCAAAGGTATGAGAAGATATCCTCTTCACTTGATTTAGCTTGACTCAAAGTGGCTTTATTTGCGCATTAAAAAAACAAAAAAGTCTTATGCAAGGTCAACCTAGAAAAGGAAGTTGCCAGTTCCGCTCCAGCACGTTTTGACTAAAGATAAATGTGAAGGTTTGTCATAAAAATTGGTTGGCCCCACATTTTGAAAGAGTGTGGTTTTGCCCTGATATTTTCTTTTTCACCTCTTCCCAACATGATGCAAAAGAAGTAATGGGGTTCCATTTATATCATTTTAGGGCTTATCTTTGTCAGACTTCTGTTGTGGACTGTTTACTTTAAAGAGAAGCTGTATGCTAATAAAAGAACAGTGGAAATTTGGCAATCTACTGAAGTGTATACATGGATGTGGTGTCATAGGTCAAGTCACTCAACACCTGGTGGCTACCTGAGTGTGTCCTTGTAATTTTCTTGACAATAGTATAGAAATAATTTGTTCCATTTCTTCTGTGATTTTTTTTTTTTTTGGGGGGGGGTACTTCTCCATCTAGCTGATATTCCAGGTCTTCCTCGGTAGTCTCCCAGTCTGACCCTGTTTTTTTTTTTTTTTTCATCATAGCCATGGTTAGCTAGATGTTGTAACCTGCTGTGACTAAAACATTTCTTCAAGTAGTACTCAGCTTCTAATGACTTCAGGACATCACCATTTCCAAGCAGCAGTAAATGGAAATAATTTGTCATTGCCTTCTTCTGGAGTTATTGATTGACTTTCCAGACAGGTCTACAGAATTGGGCTTTTCTAGTAGTCTCCCATCCAAGTTCTAACCAAGCCTAGCCCTGTTTAACATTTTTAAAGATTAGCCAAGAGAAGGGGAAAAGATTGATGCAAAAGGGGGATGTTTCTTTCCTATTTCATTTAGATTGATCTGAGATTGTTCGCAAGTGACCTCTTTTTTTCTTTTTCTTTTTCATTTCAATAAGAGACAAAAGCATGGAACAAGCCTTTTCCCTAAATCCCACCTTCCTTTCTACAAATCTAATCTTCCTTTCTCTAAAAATCATGCAAGTAAATAATGTTTTATTTTTAAAAAAAGTGAGATGGAAAAAGAAATGTTGTGAAGTGAAATTGCTAGTTGCTTGCTGAAGGAATAGGGTTTTCTGTTATCTAGATCAAATGTTCTGTTATTTGAATAGGGCTTAATGGTAGAATTTCTTCAGTTGAGGATAGTACATCCAGGGATGAGTGTGCGTATCCAGCATATTCATGCAGGGGGGAAATGATGTGCAGGTCTCCCAAGGTTTAGATCTTGAGGGATGGAGACTAGATTCTTACAACATGTTCCTGGGCTGCAGAGAGGTTCCATATGCATCTTAGAAGGTAATATGGCTGCAGTCAAAGACTTCATTTGTCTGCTGAAAAAAAGAGAAATAGAAGGGGGGGGGGCACAAGCTGGAATGGTAGAGGGTTTTCTGTGGTGGGTGGGAAAGAGAAAGTAGAGAAAAGTTTAGTTTCTGCTAAATAACTTTTCAGACTTACCACACCTATTATGGCAGGGATTTTATGAATAAGGAAACTCCAGATATAGTCATTCCACAATCTTACCCAAACTGTCTTCACAAACTTGGAGAAATGCTCACCAGCCCCCCTCAGTTTCCCTACTCTTGGGTTACATCACCACTGAATGAAACCTGGCTGAAACCAGAAATAACAGTTTCAAAATTCTGTTATTATACCCTACAACAATAAAGTAATATTCCTGAAATCCCTGCAGTGTCTGTTTTTTGACCCAGCCTACTTTAAAGAGCTGACCTCAATCTTGAAAGCTTGTCCAAATTTCTGTCTGTCCAATCTTACATTAACAAAACCAAGGTGAGGTAATTTTGTGTTTCTTTCTCATGTGTGCTTCAATTTCTGGACTATGTAATCTCTCTCCAAGTCCCTTCTTAAGAACTCATTCCTTCCTTCCCCTCATAATAACGCTTTCTTACTTTGCTCAAGGTCAGCTCTACTTTTCTTTATAATCCCAAACCTTTTCTTTTCCCACCTCGGTTGTTGAAAGGGGAAGCTGACAAAGCTTTCAGTACCAAGTTGACAACCCCTCCAACTTGGTCAAAAAAGAAAAAAAGCCAAATGCAAAATGATTTCAGGTAAAATCAGGTAATCCATGAACTTTCTTCAATACATGCCCTTAGTCAGAGTTTAAGAAGGATCCTACCTAAACAAATTAAGGATCCTTATCATCTCCGATGTTGCCTTCACAATTGAGCAAACAATTGGAAGGAAATCCAGAAATGTAGGACCAAGAACCCAATATGCCAGAGCAATTCGTTATAATTCTGTTCAACATGGAGATGGCATGGATGATAGCAACTGTTAGTAGACTTAGCCTTGTCCATAAATTGATCTGACACTCTTTTAACACCATCTGAGATGGTGGTCATCAATTCTGTAGAGCAACATTGATTGGTGCAGGCCTCATGGACAGTTCTCTGCCCTGTGACCTCTATAGATGGTCCTCCAGCACCTCCAAACTGGACTGTGAATTTCAGTGGCAAAATGGCTGATTTGGGGTTGTGTGATTTTTGCCCCTTTTCCCTCCAAAATAAGGGTGGAAATAGGCATTGGGAGGTTTTAGGGTGCCAAACCATTTCCATCTACCTCCCACCTAAAAAACACAAAATCAGAAACTGTGCTGTCAAACCTGAGACAATTTATCCACAGATTTTCTTTTTATTTATTTTTTTTAAAGATCCTTAAAGAATGAAAACTGAGAGGGAAAGGCAAAGGAATAGAAAAAGGGAAAATTTTGAGTAATCCTTGATTGGAATTCTTTAGTTCATTTGATGGCAGAGCACATGGATGTAATTCGAAGGAAGCCCAATCAGATTCTCTAGAGACAGGCATTTGGGGTTCAAAAGGACAAGTGAGGCTCATGCAGGAATTATACACTACAGTAGGAAGCTGGGATCTCTGAGCATTTGATCCCCATGGTGGATGGAAATAAGTTCTCAATTATTTTTGTAGGAAGAAATCTGCAGGGGAGAGTTTAAGAGTACATCTTCTAATTGGGGTGTACCCAGTGAGGATCAAAAAATTGTGTAGCCACCACAGAATTGCAGCTCCACCCCTTTTAATGTATGTCTGACAAAAAGGGGTGGGGCTTCAATTGTGCAGTTGCAGCTGCCATTTTTACACACACACACACACACACACAGACATATCTTCTTGTATTCAGCCAGAGGAAGGCAGAATAGAGACTAACATATGAATGACAAAAGAGTCCCTTGCTTGCTATTCCTACTCTGAATGGCCACAGTGGTCAGTGGGTTAAAAGGTGAAAGAGATGATGCTTCTGGAGTTGCACAAATCCTCAGAACATGACTTTGGGCAAGCAAGTTCCATTATCTGTGCACCAGGTGAAGAAGCATTTGTATAGAGATTCCCAGTCTCAGTCGTTGGATTACCAAATGTCAATTTTTTGGAGACAGAAAGGAGTTAGAATTGCTTGCCCCAGTGTGCACCATTTTATAATTCCACAGATCCTTTTCCATGTTATGAAGGACCTTGCCCTGTATTATGAAGGACCTTGCCCCAGAGAAGAATTTCAGGCAACTTCTTTTTTGCAGTCAGCAGGATCAGGTGGTTCCACCTTTTCTGGACATGACTAAGACCCACATGGAGCTGGGAGGAATTTTAATTGGGTTCATATTGACATCCCACTCCTACCCCCATTTACACATGTATACACACACAGACCTTTCAGAAATAGAAACCACCATAGTGAGATATCCTATCCTAACTCCCATTGTGTTGTGTGGTTGTTCCCTTGTATACTCAGATAAAACCTGGCTATAAAAGCTGGAACCTCCTCATGTCATTTTTGTTCTATGCATTCCTTAATAAGTCAAGTCAAGTCAAGTCAAGTCAAGTCAAGTCAAGTCAAGTCAATTCATTAGATTTGTTATGGCTGCCCATTCCATTAGACTGTGGGAGGCTCACAAAATCCATGACTTTCTCAAAGCTGAATTTGAAAACCCACCTTAAGATCAGGTCTTGAGAACTAAAGAAAAAAATAGATCACATTTTCTCTAGAGAGAATAAGAGAGGGAACACCTTTATAAATAAATGCTGGTTCAATTTCAAATGTTACTTTATGAAGGCTAGAGTGCTTTATATTCAGAAAAGATGCTTCAGTCCATGGGAGGGGAGCAGAAGGATGGGGACATAGTCTGCAACTTATCCAGGATTTTACAGCAAGATCCTGGAGAGAAACACAGCTGCTTTACAGAGGCAGCTACTTTAAAAGACACAGCTGCCTTAATGAACTGCAGCCATATAGCATTGCACCCCCCTACTAGAAACCTAGCTGTTTAGTTTGCTTTCCAGTGAGAAATATAAATGTGAGGACAACAAGCCCTCAATTTAATGGACTAATAGGTGGGAAGGGACCTCTAGTAAAACAAAATGTTCACTCAGTCTGACTGGGATTTTTCACATGCAAAAAAGGTGAATGGGATTTTGTGCATGCAACAAAGCATAGAGTGTACGGACAGATATTATCTGTTGCAGTCAAAGTCCACTGAATTGAGTTCCGTTAAATTGAGGGGTTGCTGTATGTTTTGGCTAGAGCATCCAAGGAGAGAGCATGCAAGAATGAGAAAAAGAAAGAGGTCCTAATTGAGCATGCCTAGCCCTGATTGAATTGGAAGAACTTTTAAAACATTTCTGCTGCAGTAGAGAGAATGCACTTGGCTAAATTCTCTTTCCACTCGCTCATGTTCACCCCGGCAATTAACAAGCTCGCACCATGCCTTCAGCTGGTCTAAACTGATGTACCTCCATTGACTCCTGCACAGCTACATTGATTTATGCCAGCTGAGGATCTGTCCCTATGGGTTTATTGAATGCAGAGTGTTGCTTTAATTACAGTACTTCCTATTAGAGAAAATTGCCTACTCAGCATCCTTAATGGGAAGTCAAATGCATCTTTCTGTTTTGGGAAAGCAAAAGAGAAGGCACAACAAAGCTTCATAAAATGTCCCCTGGTTGCCCAAAGAGACACTGTCTTGAGGGGCATATTGTTTATAGCGGGGAGAAAAATAATCAAATTCACAGTAAAGTCAAATTCCTATTTACTGAAGAGTCTAGAAACTTGGACAAGGGGCAACTTTCTAAAGATCCATTGGATGCATCCCACTGGATTCCTCACCAAGCAGAGAGTTGGATCAGATGCTCCCAATGGCTCCTTCTAAGTCTATGGTTCTATTTTATAGCGTGAGCTTTGGGTCACTTGTTCAAATCACTTAGATTATTTTGTCTGTCACCTTTCTGGGCAGAGTGTCAAGGGATTGTAAATGATGTCCTGAGAAAGCTGATGGATTGTTTTTAGCCAAGTGGGTTAGTGCTGCCTTTATTTGTTAAGAGTTACACCCCATCTTTTGTTCAGGAGCTCTAGATGGCATACATACAGCTCCCTCCTCCCATATTTTCCCACAACAAACCTATTAAATACATTGAGATGAAAGAAATGGACTGCCTTACAATTCCTCATGGAACTTCCATGGCTGTGAGTGGTCTTGAACTGGATCTCCCCAGTGCTTCTTGCACCACACCAGTATAGCTTAATGGCATAAGAATGCCCTCGTCACTCTGGTTCAACCCAGTGATCAACATGATGCCTTTGGAAAGCTCACCAGCATGATCTGGAGGGTGAGAGCTCCCTTCTAGTCTTGTTTCCCCAATAACCAATATTTCTGGCTTGTTACCAAGGATTCAGGAGATAGCCAAGCATTATCTGTACTAGTAGCCATTGATAGTCTGATCCTCCAGGAACCTGTCCAGGTTCTCTTTCAAGCTATCCAAATTTTCTGCCATTCCCACCAAGTGCTGTCAGCAAAAATCCACTGTTCTACCACAATTAGATTACTTTCTGCCCCTTTTTGTTTGAAATCCTTTTTTGATAAAACAATGTTAGTAAATAGCTGAGGGAGAAAAAAATGGAGCATAACTTCCTTGCTCAAAAATGTTTGCAAACATTTCAAATGCCAAGACTAGGTAGACGATATTTCCTTGAGACAAAAACAGGACATTGGGATGCAGAAACGGGACGGGGTTAAACTTATGTAATATTCCGTATCAGTCCCTGTGACGTTGTTTCCCAGTGAGAGGGGCAGCCAGGCAAGGAAGGCAGGCACGGGATTGCAAGACAGGGCAAGGCAAGCCCATGGGCGCAACAGCCAGACAAGGCTCAGACTCTGTCTCATGTGGTAGCAAGGCTGGGAGGCAAGATCGGGCACAGCAGTGAGACAAGGCCCAGCAGCAAACTCCGGCTCAGCAACGGCATCCCACATGGCGGCAGGGCAAGGCCAGGAGGTGAGATCAGGTGTGGTTCAAAATGGTACATATGGTCAGCCTAGCCAAGACCCAAGCATCTTATGTAGAGGGTGTAGGGAAAGGCCTTGAAGGACAGGAAGAAGAGCTGTTACCAAGGCAGTGGTCAGGTAAGAAGGGTTTGAGCCGAGGCCAAGAAAACAACTTGAGAAACCATCTCACACAAAGATAAAGTGAGGAAGGGAGAAGCACATTCAGACTTGCAAGATTCTGTTCTTATAGCTCTTACAATAAAAGTAAGTAGTAAGTAAAAGTAAACATGCAAGTAGATGAATAGGTTCCACTTCGGTGGGAAAAAAACAGGGACATGAAAGGAGCCCCCTCAGCAAATCCTTTCAATACAGTAGCGCCTTGGTCGGTCCTTCTGACACACACACACACACACACAAATAACATAAAAGTAGTCCTGATCTAGATGGCATTGATCTGTTGGTCTGGTCTGCATTGTTGGGCTGACACCTAGGCTTAGAAGCTGAAGGGTGTCAGAATGTGGTGATACCTAGCCATCACTTAAGAGGGTTAAGAGGGTGATTGGAAATCAAATACCCATAGAACAAATGTCATTTGAGCGATTCCTTTATTGCATGATCTGTGACAAAATAATATCTGGGACTAGGATCAGCATCTCATTGCTACTAACTAGTACATCTTTGCACTACATATTAAAATGCAAATTTGTTCGTATTTGCATTTTAATGTACATTTATTTAATGTTGCACTTCTGAACTAAATGTGAACCATAATGCATACTCTTTCAAATTTTGCAGTCCTCTGAATTTTTCAGTACAGTCCTCCATTTTTTAGAAGTATGTATTAGAAAAAAGAGCAAAAAACAAACCAACCCTGAATCATTGAATTTAGAAGAAAAGCAGCAGTGACATATTCAATTGTCAGATTCAGTATCTGTTTCTTGTTTTTTCTTAACAGATTTATTTCAGTTTGGCCCTGGGAAATTTTAAATGTCCACATTGAAATGTGTACCTTTTTTTTTTTTTGGCAAGCAATTCTCTCAATATGCATATATGGTGATTAGCAAAAATCAGCATAGATTTGTCAAGGAAAAAAAAAACTTGCCAAATTAATCTTTTCTCCCTCCCTCCCTCTCTCCCTCCCTCCCTCCCTCCCTCTCTTATCTTTAGTATAATTATTAATGGATTGTGGGAATGTTGTGCCAATAATATATCTTGATTTCAGGAAAGTATTTGATAAAGTAGCATAGGACATTCTATTCAGGAAGCTAATTAAGTGTGGGCCACTAGGCATTAACATTAAGTGGTTCCTCATCAGACTAGAGAGAAGTAATAAATGGGTTCATTCCTGAGTCCTGTCCTCTCAGATGTTTTTATTCATGACTTAGATGGGGAACTGCAGAGAATACTTATCAGATCTGCAGATAATACAATACTGGGTGAGATAGCTAATATATTAGAAAAATGAAATAAAATTCAAAATGATCTTGGTAGGTTAGAGAAATGGAATGTAAATACAGAATTAACAGTAGCAGAAGCAAACACAAGGGTCTTCATATATGAAGAAGCAATCAAAAGCACTGGCACAGAATGGGGAGTGGGTGATACTTGATTTGGAATAATACTTGTGAAAATTATTGTGGGATAGGACTTGATTTGATTTAATAATTATTATTAAATTTGATTTAATAATCCAAATTTGATTCAGCGGGCAGGTAACGGCATTCCGTTCGGTCATGCCGGCCACATGACCACGGAAGTGTCTATGGACAAACGCCGGCTCTTCGGCTTTGAAACGGAGATGAGCACCACCCCCTAGAGTTGGACACGACTGGACTTAATGTCAAGGGAAACCTTTACCTTTACACAGGACTTGATTACAAACTGAATTTGAGTCAGCAACAAAGGAAAACACAATCTGAGGCAGTATCGATAGAAGGAGAGTTTCTAAATTGTGGGAAATAGCCGATCCATTCATTTTGCACCGGTGATGGAACCAAAGTCTGAAGAATGATTGAAGGCATCGGAAATGTTCAGCCTTTAGACTAGAACACTGGGAGGGGGTGGGGATAGGATAGCCCTCTTTAGATGCCTGAAAGCTGTTTGCACAGAAGAAGGTTGAGATTTATTCTCTGTTCTTTCAGAGTGTGGGACATGGAATAATTGATTTAAGTTCCTGGAGGGCTGACCAGACTGAATGATGGAAAAAAACTTAGCAGAAAGAGGAGCCGGCTGACAGTAGAACCAATGACCCAGAAAGGTGATGGGCTCCCCTTCACTGGCTTGGTTAAGTGGGGGCTTGACACCCATCTGTTGAGGATGCTTTAATTTGGATCTCTTCACTGAACAGGGGCTTGGACTTCATGGCCTGAAGGACCTCTTCTGACTCTAGGAGTCTATGATGCCAAGGAAAGGCACTGAGAATCCTACTTCCGTTTCCTAGGGTCCTACTCAAGGGCATCCTTTTTGTGTTATTTCTTTATGTAGCACAAAACTCTTCCTTTAATTAATCCCCTGAACCTCATTTTCTGCTATCTTAACTTCTACACTCAGCACTATCCATGCTTCATCAATAAATCTCTCCTACTAATTTATCTCCAAGTGTTTCTCTGTTTCTGCCTCAAATACTCTCATTCTCAACTTAACATTTCGTTCTGCTGTGATATTCCAGGATACTCAACCAAAGGCTAGAACAAGTTGCAAAGGGAGGAGGGTGGGCTGGGATTTGCTTCTGCATGTGGTCTTCACAAGAGGAGCTGCTGGAAGTGAAAGCAAAGCTCCCATTGCTTCTGGTGAAAAGCTGGTGTGAGTCTCAAAGTTTGTAAAGTAGATTCAGAAGCTTATATATCAAAAAGGCATAGAGGTCAAACTTGTACCAGTGCTCAGCAGGTATTGGAGACTGCGAGTTTTCATATCTCTCATAAGTCTTTGATAAGTCAGTTCTCTGGGAAGATATCTGATCTTTGCAAAGCTCTTTATACTAATAGTTATCACAGCTATTCCATATAATGATTATGTGAAGAAAGTTCATTGTAAGAAAGTAGAAGCTGAAAGTTCATTGCAAATTTGGGGGTGGTGATGAAATTGGGCAGGATGGGGCAAGGCTTAAAAATATAATTGAGAGCTTCTTCTGGCACTGAGAGCAGATGCTCAGGATTTCTCTCTTTGAAATGGCCCCATTTCAATGCTTCATAACCAGGTAGCAAGGACTTTTCAAAGGAAAATGGTGGCTTCCAAACTATCATTCCTTGAATATGTATTGAGTAGATCTTCAGTCACTTCCAATTCTTTGCAACTCAATGGTCTTCATTGCACATGACTATCTGTCAGTAACTGTTTCTTTGAGTGCTTGCAAGCCTCTGCTTGTATCATCAGGGACAACATCTCACCAGCTTGTCTTCTTTCAGCCTCATTTTTTATTGCCTTCCATCCTTCCTAGCATCAGGGTCTTCCCTAATGTCTATTACTTTCCCAGTAGCTGTCCAACATAATTAAGCTTTAGCTTCATTATTACTGCTTCCAATGAGAAGTTGGATTTTACTTTGTCTAGTATAGGGGAATTCATTCTTCTTGTGGTCTAAAGTATTCTCAACCATTTTCTCCAGCAACCCACTGGAAAACATTAATTTCTCTCTATTCAGTCTTAATGATCCAGCTTTCACATTTTGTGTCACAACTGGAAAAACCTTGGCTTTGACAATGCATACCTCATTATCAGTTTGATTTCTCAGCATGGACCCCAGCAATGTTTGTGGCCCTGTGACTAAAACAAGGGAGCAATGGCTTGTTTTCAGTTTGTTTAGCCTTAGTAAAAATATTTTGAATTTTTCATTTCATGTGTATACCCCTCGCCCTAATTTTTGGCCATACCTTTTAAGGCAGTCTCAGAGAAAACTTCATCTCCAGTCATCCTGTTTTTCAAATACTTGCCTTTGTCCCCAAATTCCACATTCTGGGGATAAAATGATATAATCGCTGGGTTTGTACAGCATACTAGACCAGACTAAAATAGGTGAATAGTTTAAAGTTGTGGGACACCCAGACATTGCCTTAGCATGTTGTCATCATTTAATTTGCTTTTTGGGCATAACTGTTATGCGTATACAATAATTAGGTTCTGGTAACCGAGATTTTGAGTTTAGCATGTTGTATGAGCCCATCCAATGTGTTAAAAATAGAGCTAACATCAAATTGGTGGATCTCAATTGAATATTCACTTCTTTTCATGGAAAAGAATATCCCACCAGTACCATCTGAGGGAAGAGGCCAAAACTGACTGCATGACAGAAGCAGCATCATTGTGCAAGCCCCACCCTTTTGTATGTGCATCACCATCACATCATTTAAAAGGGGCAGGGCTTACATTGTGATGTTCCTTCTACCATCTTGCCAATTTCAGCACACATTCCCAGCAGACACCTCTGTCTCCCACATTGTTGTTTATTCGTTTAGTCGCTTCAGACTCTTCGTGACTTCATGGACCAGCCCAAGCCAGGGCTTCCTGTCGGTCGTCAACACCCCCAGCTCCCCCAAGGACGAGTCCATCACCTCTAGAATATCATCCATCCACCTTGCCCTTGGTCAGCCCCTCTTCCTTTTGCCCTCCACTCTCCCTAGCATCAGCACCTTCTCCAGGGTGTCCTGTCTTCTCATTACGTGGCCAAAGTATTTCACTTTGGCCTTTAATATCATTCCCTCAAGTGAGCAGTCTGGCTTTATTTCCTGGAGGATGGACTGCTTTGATCTTCTTGCAGTCCAAGGCACTCTCAGAATTTTCCTCCAACACCACAGTTCCAAAGCATTGATCTTCCTTCTCTCAGCCTTCCTTATGGTCCAGCTCTCGCAGCCATATGTTACTACGGGGAACACCATTGCTTTAACTATGTGGACTTTTGTTGTCAGTGTGATGTCTCTGCTCTTAACTATTTTATTGAGGTTTGTCATTGCTCTTCTCCCAAGGATTAAGTGTCTTCTGATTTCCTGACTGCAGTCAGCATCTGCAGTAACCTTCGCACCTAGAAATACAAAGTCTTTCACTGCTTCTACATTTTCTCCCTCTATTTGGCAGTTATCAATCAAGCTGGTTGCCAGAATCTTGGTTTTTTTTGAGGTTTAGCTGCAAGCCAGCTTTTGCACTTTCTTCTTTCACCTTCATCATAAGGCTCCTCAGTTCTTCTTCGCTTTCAGCCATCAAAGTGGTATCATCTGCATATCTGAGATTGTTAATGTTTCTTCCAGCGGTTTTAACTCCAGCCTTGGATTCCTCAAGCCCAGCATGTTGCATGATGTGTTCTGCGTACAAGTTGAATAGGTAGGGTGAGAGTATAAAGCCCTGCCGTACTCCTTTCCCAATCTTAAACCAGTCCATTGCTCTGTGGTCTGTTCTCGCTGTTGCTACTTAGTCGTTATAGAGATTCTTCAGGAGGCATACAAGATGACTTGGTATCCCCATACCACTAAGAACTTGCCACAATTTGTTATGGTCCACACCATCAAAGGCTTTAGAATAGTCAATAAAACAGAAATAGACGTCAATAGTCAATAAAACAGAAATAGGCTTTTTCCATTATCCAGCAGATATTGGCAATTTGGTCCCTAGTTCCTCTACCTTTTCTAAACCCAGCTTGTACATCTGGCAATTCTCGCTCCATGAATTGCTGAAGTCTGCCTTGCAGGATATTGAGCATTATCTTACTGGCATGTGAAATGAGTGCCACTGTTTGATAGTTTGAACATTCTTTAGTGTTTCCCTTTTTTGGTATGGGGATATAAGTGGATTTTTTCCAGTCTGATGGCCATTCTTGCGTTTTCCAAATTTGCTGGTATATAGCATGCATTACCTTGACAGCATCATCTCGCAAGATTTTGAACAGTTCAGCTGGGATGCCGTCGTCTCCTGCTGCCTTGTTATTAGCAATGCTTCTTAAGGCCCATTCAACCTCATTCTTTAGGATGTCTGGCTCTAGCTCACTGACCACACCGTCAAAGCTATCCCCGATATTGTTATCCTTCCTATACAGATCTTCCGTATATTCCTGCCACCTTTTCTTGATCTCTTCTTCTTCTGTTAGGTCCTTGCCATCTTTGTTTTTGATCATGCCCATTTTTGCCTGGAATTTACCTCTGATGTTTCTAATTTTCTGGAAGAGGTCTCTTGTCCTTCTCATTCTATTGTCTTCTTCCACTTCCATGCATTGTTTGTTTAAAAATAATTCCTTATCTCTTCTGGCTAACCTCTGGAATTTTGCATTTAATTGGGCATATCTCCCCCTATCACTGTTGCCTTTTGCTTTTGTCTCCCACATACCCTGTGTGATTTCCTAGTTTTTACTATTCAGTAATGACACATGGTAAATCTCCAATCAGGTTAAGTAAATTGCCAACATTAAGCAAAGACACAAACCTGAAAATGAAATATTGAGAGAATCACATAATCATTGGGTTGGAAGGGATCTTGGAGGTCTTCTAGTCCAACCCCCTGCCTAAGCCCAAAGTGGGAATCCTCATACCATCTCAGACAAATGGTTGTCCAATCTTTTCTTGAAAACCTCCAGAGATGGAGCACTTACAACCCCTGTAGGCCAGCTGTTCCACTGCTTAATAGTTCTCACATCAGGAAATTCCTCCTTATTTCCAGGTTGGATTTCCCTCTGATGAGCTTCTACCCATTGCTTCTTGTCCTTCCCTCAGCTGGTATGGAGAATAAATCGACAGAAGGGTCATTTCTGGCTGGCAAACAAGTAAGATTTCATGCTGAACCACTACCTTCTAAAACTAACATTTCCTCTCTGCCCCTCCCCATTTTTATTCTAAACTAAGAATCCTCGTTATCTTCATGGGAGATGGTGAAATCTCTTGCCTTTGTTTTTTATGGAGATGGGCATCCATATCTGCTGGATATCCCTTGTTCTCTGTAGGGACCAGATCAAACCTGTGGATCATGGAGGATTCCTCCGACTCTCAGAATGAATATTTACTTTGGATCCCTGACTTAACTTTTCACTGAAATCACACATAGGGTGTACAAACTGTTTGTTCTATTTGAAATTAAAGAGCTCAATTAAACCTGACATTTCTCAGAGTCTCAGCAATAGCTTCCTGACAAAGGGAAAAAAAAATGCATCCTGCTATCTTGTTTTCATCTGGTGCTTCTCTCGTCTTCCTGCATATGTTCTCCCTCCCTTTTACAAGCAATGTTTAAAAGTTTGGAGTAAGAAATAATTCTTATTGCCTCATCTCAGTTTTAAGTGCATTTCAAAGTACTAATACTGACCCATGACAAACTGCACTGTTGGAGATAAAGGTCTAGTCAAAAAAGTCAGTATGATGGCTGTGACAATACTGTTGAACCATTTTTTAATGTGCACTGAAAATGTGTGGGGCTGTGATTGCACCATTGTAGCCACCATATTGACTTTTTAAAATCTAAACACAAGTCTTTGGACAAGTAAAGGACCACAGATTTGTTGTGTAATCACCAACATAATTTGCAATGGAGTCAACTTGCATTCACCAGATAAGCATAAGGGTGGACAGTATCCTATTGAATACGAGAGACCAGAAAAAGGAGTTCAATTCCTTGGTTTTATCCATGTCTTCTGAACCTCCACAAGGGCCATTCTTGATTTCTCAGAGCCATCACATTCTAATCTAATTCTGAACCCAATCTGCTCTGAAATTTCTCAAAGGTTTTCTGCCTGTGCAAAAGAGATCCCCAGTTTTCTACCTTATTGTTAGGGAACTTGAAAATTTCTTTGGGATTTCTCTTGATGGTGTTTTGAGCAGGCTTGGTTATTGGAGGGGGTACATGGGGCTACTATCACTGCTATTGTTTCCTTTTGCACAGCTCTTTGTTCCTCTGCCACCTCCCTGCCTACCCACATTTCCCAGTCTGAAAAAGGGAAGCTCTGATGAACATGCTGATGTCTTCTCTGGGGATTTAATGGGAAGCCAAGGAATCTACATGCCCTTGGAGAGATGGTTGAAGAATGAGCCATAGACTCACTTTTTGGCCACTCCATAAAGAAGTGCCAAAGTTCCCTATTCATTCATTCATTCATTCATTCATTCATTCATTCATTCAATTTCTATAGCTGCCCATCTCAACCAGTGACTCTGGGTGGCTTACAACAATAAAAAATCTATAAAACAATTAAACAATTACAATTAAAACAGTTACAGCACAAAATAAATATATATGGCTGCCAAGTAAGCAATGAAAGATGATTAATATAGCCAAGAAACGGGACCATTACCGCGCTCGGGGCCTCAGGCCCGGGCACATAACCAGTTCTTCATGGCCTTACGAAAGGCCAACAGGGTCGGGGACATCCTAATCTCTGGAGGGAGACTATTCCAGAGGGCAGGCCTACAGAACAGAAAGCACACCTTGTTCCCGCCAACCGGCATTCCCTTGCTGATGGGACCTGCAGCATACCCAACCTGCCAGATCGAATTGGACGGGTAGAAACAACTGGGAGAAGACAGTCCCTCAGGTAAGCTGGTCTCAAGCCATGAAGGGCTTTAGAGGTGACAACCAGCACCTTGAATTGTACCCGGAAGCACACCAGCAACCAATGCAGCTCACGTAGCAGCATTGGTTGCCGTTCCGTGTGTTGAATATCCAACTCCACTTACTACCTGTGTAGCTGCATTCTGCACCAGCTGAAGCTTCCGAATGCTCTTCAAGGGCAGCCCCATGTAGAGCGCGTTGCAGTAATCCAGACGGGAGGTCATGAGGGCATGAGTGACAGTGAGTAGAGCCTCCCGGTCCAGGAATAGGCGCAACTGGCGCACAACCTGAAGGTGTGCAAAGGCCCTCCTAGCCATGGCTGCCACCTGCTCTTTGAGCAGGAGCCATGAGTCTATAAGGACCCCCAGATTGCACACCAGGTCCTCTGGGGCAGTGCAACCCCATCCAAGTCCAATGATGGAAAAACTTTAGCACCGGAAGGCCCACAGACCCAAAGCCACTCAGTCTTGCTTGGGTTGAGTCAAAGCCCATTGCATCCCATCCAGGCCCTCACAGCCTCCAGGCACTGGGTCAGGACATCCACGGCATCACTCAGGTGGTCTGGGGTAGAGATATAAAGCTGAGTATCATCAGCATATTGATGGTATCTTACCCCAAACCATCAGATCACCTCCCCCAATGGCCTCATGTAGATGTTAAATGGGAGAGGGGAGAGAACCAAGCCCTGAGGCACCCCACAAAGTAGGGGGCACAGTCTGGACCTCTTCCCCCTATCAATACCAACTAGAACTGACCCTGGAGGAAGGAGGAGAACCAGCATAATACTGTGCCACCCACCCCCAACTCCCGAAGCCAGTCCAGAAGGATACCATGATCAATGGTATCGAAGGCCGCTGAGAGGTCAAGAAGAGCAAAGATGGTCACACTGCCCCCATCCCGCTCCCGCCAGAGGTCATCTAAGAGTGCGATCAATGCCATCTCAGTCCTGTAACCTGGCCTGAACCCTGACTGAAAAGGGTCCAGATAATCTGCTTCACCAGGGTCCTCTGCAGCTGCCATGCAACCACTCTCTCCACAACCTTCCCTAAAAAGGGAAGAGATTGGAGACTGGATGAAAATTATCCAGGTTGGTGGGGTCGAGTGATGGCCTCTTGAGGAGAGGATGCACCACCGCCTCCTTAAGAGCCGGCGGGACCACCCCCTCTCTCAAAGAGAAATTAACCACCGCCCGGACCCAATCACGTGCCTCCTCCTGGGCAGCCTTGACCAACCAGCCTATGCTCCCCCCAAACCGCTTTCCCTTTCAAAGCAATTTCAAAAGCCAATTTTCTTTCATCCAAGTGAATGAGAACTGATTTTAAAACATCCAGAATCAGGAGTCTGGTAGCATGTTTTGAAACTAACCAATCTTATTCAAGGCATAAGTTTTTGTGAGCTAAAATTGAAAAGGTGTTACCAGACTCCCTCTGATTTTTGGCTACCATAGACTAACATGACTCTTCTCCTACAGTGTGAAGAATATCTTCTGCACAATAGCATTCAGCACCATGGTAGCCTGAAGATACTTGCAGCTATAGAAATAAAATAATTAGAGTCCAGCCTAATTTTTGCGGGTTACCCTTCCAAGAATGCATTGTTTCTGATGGTGAATTAACACTGGTAGCATTGCCCAGATATCATATCTTATTGCTGTTGTTAATCATGATTCTTGATGTCACCAGGTGAAATGCAAAAGGCTTTTATCTCTCTTCAAGGAGCAAACTTGTCTTGCTTGAATGAGGTGTTTCCATTATTATTATTATTATTATTATTATTATTATTATTATTATTATTATTATTATAAACTTTGCAAGATTAATTAGCAGCAAATATATGAATTCCATTGTCTATTCCTAAATCACATTCATCTCCATCAGCTCGTGTGCTTCAGGAATCCCAGAGAGAGAAGTTGGAATGACACGCAAAAGAAACTATATTTTCCTTGGGGTCCAAATTTGGAGATGAACAGTCAGGCTTGCTAGTAGCTTTCAGAATATCTCTCCAGGGCTTTGAGTTTCCTGCAGCTTTCAGATTCTGGCACAAAGTTGATGCTGCTTCAAGTTCAGGGCCTGCTATCTTGAGATAAGATTTCATGTAAACAAGCCGAGAAAATGAAAGCAGTGCCAAAAGGATTGAGTCTCTTCCTAGCCCTGGAAAAGTTCATTTCTCTCTCTCTTTGCATGTGTGTTTCTCCTTCCCCACCCCCACTTTTACACACGTGTGTCTATGAGTGTGCATATGAAGTTAAAGTCAAGTTTCTTCCAGCATTTCACCTGGAAAAGTTGGATTGCTTGAGACAACCTAAAGCTTTCTAGCAGTAGCCTTCACTTTCAATCAGCACTGAAAGGCAAGGGGAGAAATTCATTTTGTGAACAGTGAGAGGTCCTTTCCTGTCCACACGTCTGCTGAGAGCAGCATCCTGCACGTCTGCCAGTGGCACCTCGGCAGGATTCCTGCCTCTCTCCACCACCCTTCCTTGCTCAAATCTTGATAATTAAACACCATTTTGGTCCTGTTTGTTTAATAAAGCAATCACTTCCTCCCCCACAACCAAAGATAGAAGTTGGTGAGTCTGTCACTGACCTTGGCAGCTTCCTTTCACAAAGCTTTCAGGTTCATGCAGAGTGGGTTTTCAGCAGGATTAGTCTCATGAAGGCAATCAGTCCCCTACCTTCATCTTGCCTTCCCAATTCCTTTACACAGGTCTATCATTTGGGCATTGCATGTCCTGTTTTCCTCTAGGAAAGATCTGTAGGCTAGCAGAGCTCAGGAACTTATATATTCAGTGCGATCTTCTTCTTGCCAGTATTTTTTAACAATAACAACAACAACAAGTGTGTACTGGTATTTGTGTTTAACTTAACACTCAGTTCTCATGCAAAGTCATAGTTAAAAATAGTTAAAAATTTCAAGAGAGTCTTGACTCCTGGCAACTGCCTGGACAAGTCCCTGCAGTTTTCCTGGAAGCATTTTTGGAATTGGTCAGCCCTTCCCTTCTTCTTCTCAGGGCTGACTGAAAGGGACTGGCCCAAGGTCACCCAGCCGGCTTTCATGCCTAAGGTGGGACTAGAACTCTCCTACCATGCCTGATTGGCTCTTGGGCTGAGAGAGAAGGACTGGCCCCAGGTCACCCAGTGGGCTTTCATGCCTAAGGCGGGACTAGAACTCTCATACCACGCCTGATTGGCTCTTGGGCTGAGAGAGAGGGACTGGCCCAAGGTCACCCAGCCGGCTTTCATGCCTAAGGCAGGACTAGAACTCTCATACCACACCTGATTGGCTCTTGGGCTGAGAGAGAGGGACTGGCCCAGGGTCACCCAGCCGGCTTTCATGCCTAAGGTGGGACTAGAACTCTCCTATCATGCCTGATTGGCTCTTGGGCTGAGAGAGAGGGACTGGCCCCAGGTCACCCAGCCGGCTTTCATGCCTAAGGTGGGACTAGAACTCTCCTATCATGCCTGATTGGCTCTTGGGCTGAGAGAGAGGGACTGGCCCCAGGTCACCCAGCCGGCTTTCATGCCTAAGGTGGGACTAGAACTCTCCTACCATGCCTGATTGGCTCTTGGGCTGAGAGAGAGGGACTGGCCCCAGGTCACCCAGCCGGCTTTCATGCCTAAGGTGGGACTAGAACTCTCCTATCATGCCTGATTGGCTCTTGGGCTGAGAGAGAGGGACTGGCCCAAGGTCACCCAGCTGGCTTTCATGCCTAAGGCGGGACTAGAACTCTCCTACCATGCCTGATTGGCTCTTGGGCTGAGAGAGAGGGACTGGCCCAGGGTCCCCCAGCCGGCTTTCGTGCCTAAGGCGGGACTAGAACTCTCCTACCATGCCTGATTGGCTCTTGGGCTGAGAGAGAGGGACTGGCCCCAGGTCACCCAGCAGGCTTCATACCTAAAGCAGGACTAGAACTCATGGTCTCCTGGTTTGTAGCCTGTTGCCTTAACCACCAGACCAAACTGGCTCTCAAACTAAGAGATTATGGGAACTAAGTTACATCACATCTGGGGAGAGGGAACACCAGATTGCAAAAAGTTTGTTCTAAATATTTTGTTAGTTGTTTCAGCATTTTTAGTCTGGATTATTTAGTTAGTTCAGCTATTTTTCAGCTTATTATTGAAACATAGCTATCTCAGAATACATCCAGAGAGGTACTAAAATTAAAATGAAATGTGCTTAAAGTTGTTTGGATAATGCACAAGGAGCACAGTGAATGGGGTTAAACAAAGCCACATAACACAGACTTGACACATATAGCATAAGAGGAGCTCCAGTTCCATTAGTCAGCATCCTGTCATACAGTGCATTTGGATAGATAGATAGATATTTATTCAGTAAATGACCAGCAAAATTTAAAAGAAAAAAATACAATCAAGAAATACAATAATAAACTATGAACTAACAAAATGTATCACATAATGATACAGCATTCACTCTGTATTAACACATGTGTTACCTTATGGGGTGAGCCTAAAACATTAGAAATTATACAGTAAGAAATTATAAGATGAAAGTAAAAATATATATCCCCTGGCAATTTATTAATTAAAATATTTCAAATTTAAAAGTGCTTTTTAAAATAGGGAGTTATTTCTTTGTCTGGATTTGTCTTATTTTCATTGCAGCAACACAGAATTTGGCAACTGTACATGTAATGTAAGGTTTTAAATCCTGAAGTAGATAGTTCACGTAAAAAATATCTGGGTACCCAGGGAGTTTTTCTATTAGGGGCAAAATGTAAATTGACCTGATATCCCTATAAAATTTACAGCGTAGCAGTACATGTAAAATGGTTTCTGCTTCCTCTTCACTGCATGGGCAGATTCACTCAGCTATGGGGACTTTGTTGTATCCGCCTTGGAGTAGTGCAGATGGGAGAATATTGAATCTGGCTTTAAAAAATGTGATTCTCAACTTAGGAAATGTTAAATTGAGGAGATATCTTGCTGGTTCCCCTATGCCCCTGTTTATCCAAATTCTGTTTCCCAGAATCTGACTCTGAATATATGTTGTCTTGACTTGGGAGTAGCATACAGATTTTGAGGCTGGTACCCGCTGAAAGAAAAAGTGGAAGAATGGGTTCAAACTGTTACTGGAATTGTATGGGAAGAGCTACTAATTACTCCTGGAGAAAAACCATGATAGGAAGAATTTGTCCATGAGTGAAAGAGCAGTTGTGTCCATCTTGATGGTACCTAACAAGCTAACCTTTCATAGTTCCCTCTTCTAAGAATGTGTCCAGGCCCATTTTCAGAGCATTGAGGAAGATGGCCACTACCATCTCTAATGGCGGCAAATCTCAACATTTCACTTCACTCAGCTCCAGCGCATGCAGCTTTGTTATCTGTCCCATGTGCACTTGCCATTAGGAATGATATAACTGCATAGTTTGCACTTTAATTACTTTTCTAAACACATGACAAAGTAAACAGAATAAATCACGGTGACCTTTACATTACCAGAGTTACAGCCTACTTAAATGACCATAATATGGCAATCATAACCAGCCCTAATAGCTCGTCCGCACTCTATACAGTACCCTCTATCCAATGCTCTGTTATTAATTTCAGTGTGATCACAAATTATTCCCATAGTTCAGGTTTAATACTTTATCGAAGTTGTTATTAATATGGATTTGTCAGTAAAGATACAAAACTAAGCCACTCATACTTAATGCCAGTTGACAAAACCAACTGGGAAAAGAGGTGTGTGTGTATGTGTGTATTGTGTAGAAAAGGAAAGCAATAATTTTCTTGCTGGGTAGAAAGAGGACAAAAAAAAAAGAAAGGGAAAAAGTAATGATTTCATTTCATTACAGGTAGTCCTTGACTTACGACCACAACTGGGACTGGAAACATTGTTGCTAAGCAAGGCAGTTGTTAAGTGAGTCATGCCTAATTTTACGGCCTTTTTTGCCACAGTCATTAAGCAATTCTGGCTTTCCCCATTGACTTTGCTTGTCAGAAGCTGGCTGGGAAGGTTGCAAATGGTGATCATGTGACCCTGGGATGCTGCAACTGTTGTATGTGCAAGCTCCTTGCCAAGTGCCTGAATTTTGATCATGTGACTGCAGGGACGCTGCGACGGTCCTAAGTGTGAGGTTGTAAGTGCGAGGACCAGCTATAAGTCACTTTTCCCAGCACCTTCATAACTTCAAATGGTTGCTAATGAAATGGATGTAAATCAAGGACTACCTGTATGGGCATAGTTAATCTGAATGAAAGAAGATGAAGATGGTGAAAAGATACACAATGTGTGAGGCTATTTCAGTTCAGGTCAGGGAAAAATTAAACCTTTCCCTCACACTTTTGTGTTCCCAGTGACTGCATTTTGCTTTAATGAACCAGTGAGCTGCATGAGGGTAGGGGAACATGGTTGGAGAACTGTCATAAATTAGAACACTGGTGAAGTTCTTCCAAGTTAGATCCTAAAGCAAACTTTAGGTAAAGGTTTCCCTTGACATTAAGTCCAGTTGTGTCCGACTCTAGGGGGCGGTGCTCATCTCCGTTTCAAAGCCGAAGAGCCGGCGTTTGTCCGAAGACACTTCCGTGGTCATGTGGCCGGCATGACTACACGGAATGCTGTTACCTGCCCGCCGAAGCGGTACCTATTAATCTACTCACATTTGCATGTTTTTGAACTGCTAGGTTGGCAGGAGCTGGGACTAGCAACCGGAGCTCACCCCGTCACGCGGATTCGAACCGCCGACCTTCCGATCGGCAAGCTCAGCAGCTCAACAGTTTAACCCGCAGCACCACTGCGTCCCTTCAAAGCAAACTTTAAGGGCCTGTAAAAACCCACCTTATACAAGTCGGAGGGTTATCTCCCTCAACCCTCAGGCTCTGATCAAAATGGAATCTAGGGAAGATTTTTGGACTTTGCTTTCAGGAGTCTCTGCAAGTCGTGGCTAAAAACAAAGCAAAATGTGGCCACAATGGTGTGTTCAAAGCTCCACCCCTGTTTTACTTTTTGTTTTGTGTGGTTTCTTATTGTGCCTTGCATGCAGAGCTTTGATTGCACCACTGTGGCTGCCATCTTGACTTTTTTGACCGCACCCTACAGCCGTCCCTGGCTTTTACTCTGGCATGCCAGCCCTCACATCTCCACATCCCTCACTATGAATCTTCACATGTTGCACATGATGCCTTTCCTGTTGCTCAACTTTCAATAGCTTCCATTTGAAAAAGAACAGTCTGGGTCAGAAAGTATATTTTCTGAAGTGTAGGTTTTAGTGGAGAATGTCTATGGGGAGGGAAGATGTACTTCCAAAGTCCTGGACTGGTCCCAAGAAATTATTGAAGACCTTCCAATTTCCAAGTTAAGGAAAGATCAGGATATTGTAAGTAGTGTAAAACCTCCTTCAGTCTGAGCTCAGCTCCTGATGCTTTCAAAGATACCACCATGCAGCTTTCTTGGTAATGATGTAGAAGGGGGATCCCATTGCCTTATTTTGTTTTATATTTTCCTAGTCTGGCCTACATCCAGGGAACATTCTGGTGGTCTCCCATCCAAACACAGACTGGGTTTGACCCTGCTTTGCATTTCAGCATCAGCCCTGAGAATGTGGAGAGGGGGCTGGTGTTTGTGACTTTCCTTATCAAGTGCTTTCTATCTTTTTTGCCCAAGACTGGAAGATGACATTAAATCTGTGCAGTTATTTTCAAAATAGGACCGTAGAAGCAATACAGATAATAATTGCCTCAGTGTTTCACAGATGATATTCACACAACATCCTAAACCTGGATAGGAAACCACAATTGCCATGGTAGTGTAACAGGCAATCCCCAAACAAAGTGTTAATGTGATGATCTGGATGATCTACACCCAAGATAATATTAAGTAACAAGCTGCCATATACTAGTGTTGCTCAGTTTAGCAAGTATAAAACAAACCAAGGAGGCATGTTTCATACTAGTTCTTCTGTCTTATTGTTCCAACATTCTAAACTGCAGGGGGGAAAAAAAGTGTGTGGACACGTTTCCTATTATCCCTGGCCACTGGCTATGCTAGCCTGGATTGATTGACTGGAGAGCAACATTAAGTCCCAAGTTCTTTCTGCTGTTTTGACTATGCATGGAGAAATGTCTCACTCCAGGTGGATCATAAACTTCCTAGGCAGGAAATGTTGGTTGAACAACCATTACTCAACTTTGGTCATTTAGTCACTTGGACAATTAAACTCCAACTTTTTGGTTCATTGCCTTGAAAAGGTACCCTATTCCATTGCTGAAAAATTAACTCTTCCTGCATCCTGCTCTCTGCCCTTCTCCGTCTTGTATATTATTCTGAGGACCTATCATGGCAGTCAGCCAAGGTTTAACAAGAAATGCCCTATAGTCATGTTTATGCCATGTGACTTTGCTTCAGGCTCTTTCTGAATTTCTCTCTTGTTCTGCAAAGGGAAAAGGAGAATCTGTATGCATGAGGCCTGCCAATAGACTGGAGAAGGCTATCTGGGAACACCAAGCCAATTAGCTTTGAACTTAAGAGACATTGCTATGCTTGTGTTGGGAGTGTAGTGGGTTGAAAAGAAATAATGAGAAATATTCAAAGGCACTTCTTCTCTTCTCCTTCTTTCTTGGGCACGTTCTGTCTCTACCAAAAGAAAATTCCTTTACATTTTCGGTGCTCCCTGGTCCCAAGCCGAATTTTACAATTTGGAGCATCAGCAGGCATCTAAGATGATTGAAAATGCATGAGTAGAGTCTTGGTTCCTTTCCTTCTCTTTCCTTTCCCCAAACCAATCACCAACTTTTCCTCCAGTCATTGGAGTGATGTTTTTCTTCCTTCTTCATGCAAGATATAATATACATATTATGATATTATTCATAATAAGACCATACCAACCTGACCTAGAAGGAGCCACAACACCGGTCCGTCACCTTCCCTTACCAGTAATACAGTTAGTATCTGAAAACTTTCTTTTCTCCATCTTTTATACAAAGGAAGGGGTTGTGAGGAAGAGAAGACCAAGAATGTGGTGATTGGATGGAGCTAATCACACCCTGGAAAAGAGAGAGGTAAGACCTTTAAACAACAAAAGACCATATACAGGGTGGGATATGGACATAGTGGATAGTTTGCAAGGACCAAACAGAAGGTCTAGAATTCATTCCAAATATTTGGATGGTCAATTGCAAATTCGGAATAGTAAATAGCAAATGCTATTCACTATTCACTAGTGAATGCTATTCACTATAATATCACTTTAGCTATATTTCCTTTTCCTTTTAATTTATTTAGCTAACTATTTCCTTTCTGCACTTGACATAATGTTCTTTGTCCCAAAAGGGAGTAGCATGATGAGTTTGTATGTACATTTGACTGAAGAGGATCCCCCAAGTGGGCGAGTTTCAATCAGAAATAATCAAAACAGTCCTTCCCCTTATGCTGCCTAAAATCTCAAGACAAAAGGAGAGGAGGAGGAGGAACAAAAATGGACCAAAGACCCCTAATCCAAAGATTAATTCTTAAAATTTTAGTGATTTTACAGTGGTCAGCTTGAAACAATTCAGGAAACGGAGGAAACAGCTATTCTCTAGGGACCATTCTCCAGAATATCAAGCCCCTTTGATTTTTATATGTATATAACTAATACGTATGAATGAAAGTTTTTTTATTATTATTTTACTTTCAATGCCACGTGCCACTGAAACAAACCATGTGCCTGGTGAGGCTTACTCATACTAAAATCACCCTAAAAAACGGGAAGGCTTAAAATGCACCACAAAATGCAGTAACTAAAATACATGACAGCTCTGTGCTTTTCTTTCTTTTTCTGGAGAAGACTTCTTATAATTGCATTTCAGCTTATGACTGAGAATGCAGAATGGAAGCAACAAAGAAGTGGAAATTTCTACAGAATCTCTGGAATTTGCCCAGCCTGGTGCGTCTAGTGAAATTCACGCAGGAGAGGCTGGGCTGAGGTTTGAAGAGCGGCTACAGACTTCCCCAGTTACAAACCCTAACATAATATATGTGTGTGTGTGTGTGTGTATGTATGTGTGTGTGTGTGTGTATGTGTGTGTGTATGTATGTGTGTATATGTATGTGTGTATGTATGTATATGTATGTATGTGTGAGTGTGAGTGTGTGTGTGTGTGTGTGTGTGTGTATATATAGGGGGGGATGCAGGCACTTCCACATATCTGCCTCTAGAGGCAGAACCAAATTTGTATCATTTCTCCCTTCATTTTAATGGAAATAGAATAATCATCTAAAAATCCTTTCTCGCTTTCACCAAGTCCTGACCATCTAATTGTGGGGGGAGGGGAGACATCTTGGTGCCCCTAAGCAGTTTTGACAACTATTCTCACAATCCCAGATACTTTCTCATTCAGACTTGGGCTTCTCTTTGGAAGTTACCAAGATTGCCTTCTACTGAATATGTGCATAATAGCAGCCTGTTCCCGATCAGAAAACAAGTCCTTTCTTTTTCTATCAATTCTCATCAATCTGATGGAAGGAAATTGGACCCTGAAGTTTATTTCAGAGAAGAGAATTTGTGAAGTTCTCATGGGCAGCATGTGATGGTCTTGTACTTATTTATGCTCCAGATGGTCAAAGGGTATATGCAAATATCCTCTCTGCAAGCATTTCTCTAGCTTGCATTTCTCTTCCTTGGGGTCACATGTTTCCAGTGCATCCACAGAAGACATCATGAGACAACTCTTTCCTTAGACCTTTATTCAGAGTGGGAAGTAGGACCAGCTGCAGAGGCCAAAGACATAACACCAGAAATAGCACCTCAAAAACACCACAAGAAAGTGGAAAGAAATGTGCAAGCATCCTCAAAGGAACCTCTCTTTTTTTCTAGAAAGAGAGAACTTGAAAGAACTTGAAAGGTACATTTTTAGCATCAAATCTGGGCACGTTCTACCATTGTTTAACTCCTCCAGGAGTTAAAAACAAAACAAAAAATCCCAAGTTGTGCTCTGATGAAATGATAAGCAGAAGTATCAAAAGAAAACTAACAGGAACTTGCCTGGCCTTTAAAGCATCACAGAGAGCTAGTTTTACATGCATATTCTCTTTCTATCTTGAAATTGGGGAGCTACCAATGACTCAGTACCAGAATGTCCCCCATGATGGTGCTGCATATACTTACATGTTATTCCATTCCATTTTATTTCCATTAAATCATTTTTAAGAATCAGGAAGGAAGGAAGGAAGGAAGGAAGGAAGGAAGGAAGGAAGGAAGGAAGGAAGGAAGGAAGGAAGGAAGGAAGGAAGGAAGGAAGGAAGGAAGGAAGGAAGGAAACCTTTGTATAAAACTGATATATGATTTTCCACTGAATGACCCCTGAAGCTCACTTCATTTCTAGCATACCCTTTTCTTAACACAACTTTCTCAAACATAAAGATCACATTTATATGATTTCCCTTTCATATACTGCCACCACCCTTAAATAGTTTGTTTCAGTGGATTATGGCAGTAAAAACACTTTGTGATGGATTTCTTCTACATCCTTGTCTGAAACACCAGCCAGCCAGATGCTATATCCTTACTTAGAAATGTAAGCATTTAGCTTTAGGTTCTTTTGTTTTAATTTCAAATCAATGCGAATCAGGAAATAGATTTAAAGGACAAGGCATTATTCAGAATAAGAAGTCCAAGATATACATGTCTGTGTTTGTAAATATGTTTGGATGTTGGTGAATGTTACATAACAGTTATAGGTGGGATGTTTAAAATACTTATTCCCTGTTTGAAATCAACAGTGGTCAAATCTGAAATATTTTCCCTGCCTCATATCCATTTCCAGTATTAGTTTACTCCTGAAAAATGAAATGGAAATATTTGCAAGAAAAGTCAACTCAACTATTGTATTCCAACCCAAAGGAACTATTTTCTGCCTTGATTCTCATTCTGATTTCGTCTATGCCTATGCTACACCAACTGTACCTGGAAACACACACACAGATTTCTGCAAGAAAACCTTTCCATACTTCCTCCATTATTCCCCAGAACTTATCATACCGATAACACACACACACACTGCCCAAACAGATAGCAAACTGAAATGACTTATTTATAATCAGAAATGCTAGGATACCAGATGGCATTCAGTACATCTTCCTATAATGGATTTTCTAGTACAGTTCCAACTCTGCAGGAACAAACAGTGGAATATTATTAAAATGTCAATTAGTTTAATTTCTGCTCAAATCCATAAAAGGAGGGGGCTGGGCAGTGGTGGCACATGTTTGATTTTAATTTGGTTATAGGATCCTGAATGCTAATAAACAAAGCAAACTCTGAAATGACTCAAGGAGAACAGATGTAAAGGCAAGAAAAAGAGGCTTGCACAAAGGAAAGGCAAAGCATACTTTTAAATGAAAGTGGCTGCACCTTGTGTGTTTTGAAACACAAAGACACTTTAATGCACCTGCTTTGAATCAACATACTGCCAGCTGGTTCAGCAAGCTTAAGTCAATTATCTTAAGGATAACCCTCCTGGTGAAAAGAGGGAGGACCATGGAGTAAACTTGGCACAAATATCCAAACTTTCAGTTTCTGAAATGAAAATTGCATATCAATCATGGCTGCAAGTCTGCTGGTTCCGCCCAAACTAAGATCATTGACCTGGCTTAATAATATCATCTTGAAAACAATCTTGGAATCTTGTGGCTTACAAACTGAATGTGAACTAACACTGTGATCTGTCTGCCAACAAGGCAAATACAATTTTAGGATACATCAGTAGAAGATGGAATTCCATGTGCAATTCAAGGTGCTGGTCATCATCTTCATGGTTCAGGACTTGAATATCTGAGGGACCACCTACTCTCAGTCAAATCTGTCCATCCAAAAAGACCATGCATGGTGTTCTCCCTGCAGGTCCCTTTGCTCAGGGAACATAATCTCCAGTGATCACAAAAGTGAGCCTTCTCAATCACTGTCCATCTTCTGTAGAACAACATCTTCCCAGATATTCTGACAATCCTTCTGCTCCTAGCTTGCAAAAAGACCATTAAAATAAAGTTATTGCATCATGCCTTGGGGATGGGAATGTTATGAGCCTGTTCCTTCTGGTACTGGAAGGTTTGTGGAATCCTTGGTGCTCTCTGAGCCTTTTTTTTTTCCTTGCAGATGTTTCATTGCCAGACTAGGCAGCATCTTCAGTGCAAAGAGGGAGTGGGCTTTGCTCTATGTTTATATACCATGGTTTGTCCAGCTTGTGTTGGTGGAGATATTGTTCTCTCCTTGGGAGTTCTTTGACTGGGCTGTTGTTTGCTGCTTGGTTGGTTGAATGAGTTAATAGTTCCTTAATTAGGGTACATTGTGCTTTTTGATTGTTCATCTGGTGTTAATCCTAGTGCTAAACTTTGCATATGTAGGTGTTGATTGCTGGCGAGGAGGTGTTCTGGTCTTTTGGCTTTTCTATTGTTTCTTTTGAATGGTATGTAGATGTTGTTTACCTCTGTGTGTCTGTTGATGGCTGCTTTGTCTGAGTGCCAGGCTTCCAGGAATTCTCTGGCATTTTTGGATTTGGCTTGGTTTAGGATGCTCACCATTTCCCAGTTGAAACTATGGTTGAGTCTGTCTATGTTGCCTATTCTGGCAATGAAACGTCTGCAAGAAAACAACAAGGCTCAGAGAGCACCAAGGATGCCACAGTTCAACCCTGAGCTACAAATATTCACTTCAAGTGGTACTGGAAGGTTTCTTTTCTGTCTCAATTAAATCAAAAAGTTGATTAAAGTTCCTGACGAGATATATACAGTATGTTCTTTTGATATTATTGATATGGTTCGTTTTGTATAGTACTGTACTATTTAAACCTGATTTATGGAGGTTGGGATGAATACTGCTGAGTCTTTCACAGCTAGGGTGGTCTATAAGCCCAATAAGTAAATAAATAAGTTCCTAGACCTTGGGAAGTCATAATGGCCATATAACCAGACCCCACCAAGGGTATCAAATCCTAGATAAGTTACCACTCTTAAAGAAGGTATCAAACAATGCAACCAAAGAAGGCCAAAAAGGATGATAAAGTTGTATCTTCTTGGGAGTGTTGTATGTTTAGACTCAAGAAAAGAAGCCCGAGAGAAGAGCTATTGAAGCTCTTGAAATACTTGAAAGGATGCTGTGCATGGAAAGGCCAGGACTTGTTTTCCATTGTTCTAGCATGCAGAATGTGACCACTGAGCTTAAGTCACAGGGAGGCAGATTCTGGATGAGCACTGGGAATATCTAAGTGTAAGAACAGTTTGTCAGTGAAATGAAGAACACAGAGAGTTGGTGAGCCTCTTTTCATTGGCGATCTTCAAGAGGAGGTAAACAACCATCTCCTGGGGATTCTTTAGTTTGTATTCCTGCCTGACCCGGAGGCTGGGCTCAGTGGTCTCTATGGCCTATTGAGTTCTATTATTCCATGCTGTGATAATTTAATCAAGAAGTAGGTAATGTGGTAGCCATAGGCCTTGGTGTATCTATGTGAAAGACTGTGTTGTTAGCCAGCTTTCACATCCCACCATATTCTGATAGTTCTTGAAATAAATATGGGAAGCTTGCCTGCTAAACATAAATAAGCAGGGACCTTGTAGGCTGCAAAGCAGTGCATCATTTTTCTTTCCTTGAATGGCTCTCAGCTCACATGGGCCCCACTAGCTTTCTAAAAAAACAGAAGCCAAGAGCTGGGCACAGCCTTTCACTTCATTCTGAAATTGCTCAGAAGTTTGGTTTATTTAGCTGATAGGAGCTTCCTGGAAGGAGGTGGAACCCATAAGGAGTTGGGAAAACAACTTCACCAGTTCATCTTCTGGCAAAGGGGCATTTTATCTTAGACAATACTCACCACATCAGCCATTATGTCAGAGCATCCATCACATATGATGAGAATTAAAGGCCTGCCCAACAGATGGATTGATTGCTGTCTTCTGATTTCACCCCAAAGATGTCCTGATTGAACATAATATTAGACAGCAGGACCAATGTTTCTAATGAAGGTCATTGAGGAGTAAGGAGAAAGACTTTCCTTCTCTGTGAGTATTTTTCCAACCACCAAAATAGCTTCCGCTGAATTCCCGCTGGGTTTGAAAATTGTACAATGAATTATCGGAAAGAAAGCCAGAAGGAGATGGGGTCTTTTCTGCTCTCTTTTCTCTGGTTCCTTTGCTCCTACAAATTCACTTTATGTGACATTTTAAGCCAACCTGAGTTGAAATAAAATGATCTAGGGCTTTCACAAATAGTTTTAACCTAAGGATGCAGGGAGAAAACTCAGAGTAGTATAATACTTTTGTACATCCATAATGGAAGAAAAGGGCTACCAAGGTGTAATTTAGCTGCACAATAAAGGTTCAAACTGGAACCAGATTTGTGGTTTGAACAAAAATGATGCAAGTTACCATTTGCAAGTTTTGGTTTACATGTGGACCAATGAAGTTGGGGAAAGTGGAATTGCACAGCAATGGATACATAGCAGTGTAGGAATCTCAAAACCTGGTTCCTCTTTTATTTTATTTTATTTTTTAAGTTTCTGTTTAATACATTGAAAACTCACACACATGCACATACTGACATTTGTATGCATTGGCATGCACTTTTTTGCAAGCACATTTCCTTAATAGGAAACAGTTTTATATTTTATTTCTGATGCACCTTTCAATGATTTATTTTGCTACACAATTTTTCAGTCCACTGTGTGTTTGTGTGTGTATTCCTAAACAGAATCTAATAAAAGAACCCACAAAACTATACACATTTTAAAAAGGTGTACCAAAGCATAAAAGCATAGAACAGGATCGTAAGAATGACAATAGAAAAACATAAATAATTCAGCGAACAATAGAAAGTTTTTCAGTTGACACCAAAACTAAGACATTGAGAACAAACCAGAGCAAGACAGAGAGGGGATTCTTAGTTTGGGGGTGAGGGTGCCTATTCTGAAAATGTCTTTCCTTGAAGCACCCCCATAGCAGATTTCTGGCAAATCTGACATCTTCAACAGTGCATCGCCACTTAGTATAAAAACCCAGATAGCATCTAAAGGATGTACCTAAGGAGATAGAAACAGTTGGTTGATCTTTTCTGGGCTCAGAAGCTAATTAGGGTCTGGCCTCATTTTTATCTGGATGGGAGACCACCAGAAAATCTGAGGTAGAGACTAGACTGGGAAATACAAATTAAAAATCCCAGAAGACAGTGGAACACTACTCTACTGCTCTCAAGAAAATTGTGCATGGCCATGGAGTCACTGGGGGCTGACTGGTCAAAAGACACTTGAACACCAGAGTATACCATTTTGCTAATTATACATGACCAGTTGTGTGTCTGTCTGTATGTGTGTGAAGAGTATACGCATCTACTTCTTTGGCTGTTTCTTCTTTAAAAAGTCAGAACCAAAGAGTATTTGCTGCTGAATCACTACTTTGAGACAATAATGGGGCACACTAATAGAAATGAAGATTTCAGGGGAATTTACCTAGTATAAATTTTTCCAGTGAGAATGGCTGGCCAGTTAGATGGAACAGCAAGGTCAATCAACTTTCCCTTTCTGCATGAACAATTGTTTTAAATCTTAATTTGCAATTCAGAGTTACGTATAACGAAATCACACTACCTGTTTTAATATATTACCTATTTGATTGCCAAAAATATGTTGGAATCTAAGTTGCAATGCTTTCAGTGTAGTTTTCTTGGGGGGGAGGAGTGAAGGAAAAAAAGAGAGAATTTGGTAGAGCCCAAGTGTCATTTATTTTTCTGTTACATCGTATTTTTCAGAACAGTGGTTTTGTATTTATTTATAATGTTTATCAGGACTCTAATGGCATTTTTTAAGAGATTAAATTAGCATCAGGCTTATAATGAATGATACATTGGGAAATAGGGAATTGATAATGTGTAGCCATTTGAATATGGGCAAAGAATCTTGTTTAGAAGTACACTTAGGAATTATTTATATCCTCTTATGTCATATCAGTTTAAATAATAATCCATGCATTGAAACAAAAGAAAGAGTAATGTTAATACGAAAGGTTCTATTTAAAATTTGCTAATCGCACATGAAGGACTCTGTCTGCTTTATTCAAAAAGGTTCCCTCTTCATTAAAAACAAAACAAAACAAAAAATATAATTTAACTCTATTAGAAAATCCATGAGTTTAAGTCTGCAGCAATTCTCTCTCTCTATATATATATACATTTAGATATATATACACACACACAGTGTGTATCAGAGCAAGAGAGAGAGAGAGAGAGAGAGAAATATAGATTTCTGAACTCTTGTAACACTAAAAAAAAAAAAGGTGAAAGGGCATAGTCTGCCAAGAAAACATCCTGAAAGCGGCATCCCCCCAAAGGGTCTTGTAATACTAAGATATCATTAATTAGGTTTTCTTTCATTTGAAAAGGCAAATGCTAAGTCACTGTAGGAGGATAGCCATGTGAGGAGGATAGCCATGTGAGTCTATGGTAGCCAAAAACCTGAAGGAGTCTGGTGGCATCTTTTCAGACTAACACATTTTATTAAAAGGCATAACCCTTTCTGAGGTCCTTCTGACTTTTACTATAGTGTGCCTGATCCTCCAATATCTTCCTGCTGGGTGAAAACAGACCTCCAGGAAGCATTCAGAACTTTGATCAATCTGAGAGCTACACCAGATTTTCATGGCATGTTGAAGACCACATCCTAAAAGTAGGCAAGGTCATGACCCACTTAGGAAGGAAGGATTCAGGAACTTTAAGGACTGAATTAAGTGTTCTTAGTAGCTGCAAAGTTTAATACACTCACTTTGCCCTTCAAAATTTTTTGAACTTCTGTAAGAGTCCCCTTCCTTGAAATACTTAATGAAAATGATCAAGAGTACCAAGGTCACGACTGATCCTTGTAACATCCCATCAAGGAACCAATATTGAGCACTCCCTGAGCCTGTTTCTTAAGACAGCCATGTATCCACCTCAGTGTGTGCCATGCAGCCCACACCTCACTAGCTTGCTAATCAGCGTGTCATGAGTAACTTTGTCAAATGCTTTGTAGAAATATTATGTCAGCAGCATTCCTCCAATCTAACTAATCAGGTTAACCTATTAAAAACTGTGATAAAATTAGTTTGGCAAGATTTGTTCTTGACACACTCATGTTGATGACTGGGAAGTATAACATCTTTCTCAAGGTGCTTACAGGTCAATCTCTTTATGATCCATGCTAGACTCTCCCCAGGTATCAGTGCCAGACTGATTGGTCTATATTTTCCTGAATCCTCCTTTCCCCCTTTTTGAGGATAGGGACAACATTAACACCCTTCTAGTCACACGCCATTTGAACTGTTCTCCAGGACTTCTGAAGGATAGTAAATAAAGATGTGGCTGGACCACCAGAAAGTTATTTCTATGCTGGAAGCCATCTTTCTCTAGAGTTTTAAACTAAACCAGAATTAAACTATTCATCTGGATAGATTTCTGGATAATTGATGATGATGATGATGATGATGATGATGATTTCTGGATATTTCTATCCATCTCAGGCTTCAATCCTGGCTCTTCATCTTGCTGTTTAGAAAATTCAAATTCCCATGGTTACTATGATGAAACATGCAAAACATTTAGAATTTTGTTCCAATGAAACAACAAGGGATCCCACATTTACAGGAGTCGCTTTAATTTGCTGTGATATGTTCATCAATTCTTGGAGGTGAAAACTTCATTGTATTAACATCTCCTGCTTGATGTGAAAGGAAGAAGGAGAGAGAGAGAAAGAGAAAGAGGAAATAAAGATGGCTGTTATTTGATGAAATGATGAGTGGTTTGGTGATAACAGTGCAGAATGACTTCAAAAATCATAGCTAATTTATACATGAAATGTCTGAATACTACAAAAAGCCTTTTGCTATCATTTTGAGGATCAGTGATCTAATGTGTTATTTGGAGATGTTAGGAATTATTCCACTGGCAAATGATATCCCTTCTGAAACAATCCCATCCTTCCAATGTGGCCTCAGAGATAAGCATTCTGGTTCATCATTAAATAAAATATACAGTGCTGAATTCATTATATCCACTTTCCCAAGCTACTGATAATGCTTCTGTTATACAAACCTAGGGATTTGTAAAGAGAAGATGCAGTCAATACAATCAATATGAGTAAGTAATTTTTACTTTATTTGGAATGCATATAAAATCATTTCACTGGCAAATACAAACATTATATATTGAGCAAAGGGATACTTGAAAAATTCCACCTTGCAAACACTCAACAAGATCCTTCCTCCTCCTCTTCCTCCTCTATTCAAAATCAGCCAAAATAAATCCCAGACGTTTCAGTTAAACAGTTTCTGATGGCTGTCCCCCCACCCCCCATTGGTTAAACTGTTACGTAATATGACCACCACCATTATCATTCCAGTCATTATCTCAGAAGCAGAAAGTAATTTGTCTAAGGCTGTGCAACTCCATTCTGCCAATGTATTTTATAAGTCGAACCTTGAACTTTCCACGGGCTGCTCACTAAAGCCTCACAGCACAGGTAGAACTACATTACATAGACACTGGAAGAGATGGTCTCAAACTGGTTGAAAAACTATTATCAGATTGCCATAAAGAGACTGATAGCTTGGGGTATGTCAATAAGCCCATGGGAACTAAAGTTTAGGCAACTGTTCCAGATTTGTTTTCTGCATGCATTTTGGAGCCTTTCCAGCGTAAGTGAACAGTTACCAGTTTCTAATCTGGGAACCTGCAAGTCTTCATTTTAGGTACTGTTTCAAGTGATAGAGAGACAGGTAAGTTTCATAGCACTTTTCCTGTTTTAGACCGTAGTTGATTTGAACTTTTTGTCATTCCCTGTCCCCTAAATTCTAAAGGCACTTGATTTGTCATTCTGACTTAAAACAAGGGCTCACAGGGACCCGCCCCGTCCAAGTCAGCCCTTCCCCAGTTGCCACTTCCTAAACAAACATATTTTAATCCCTTTGTTATTATAGCACCATAATATACAATAAACGTATAGATCACCATGCATACCTACAGCAGATCCTTCCAATTCCTCCAAGAACCCACCACCACATCTATTGTTTATGGTCTGGCTCTATGCTTCAACCATATTTATTCTGACCCATTTGACCCATTTCTGTCAAGTGGGTCAGAATAAATATGGTTGAAGCACAGAGCCAGACCATAAACCCAGAGTTCTCACTTAAGGCCCAAATGTCCAGGCTCAAATTATTCTACTTTGGACATATTATGCAAAGACCTAGCTCTCTGGAGAAGGCTCTAATGCTGGGAAAGGTGGAAAGAAAGTGAAGAAGAGGATGACCAGCAGCAAGGTGGATGGACAGTGGGTCAGTGGAGGACAGTGGCAATGGATACACCATTGGAAGACCTGAAAGTCCAGGATAGGGACATGTCATCATGGAGAAAATCTATCTATGTGGTTGCGAAGTGCCAGCACCAACTTGATGGCACACAATCAATCAGATGTTCAACTGACAGAATTAAATCAGGCATTCAGGAGATTGAACTACCTACCCAACAACGTCAATAAACAAAGCAACAGAACCAGGTCAATTCCCAAGGAGACCTATTAAAAGACAGGGCACAAAAACAGAACAAGAGAACACTACTGGTTGTTACCTACAGCTCAGTGGTGAAGCCCCTTAAACATATTGTTAATAAGGTACAATCCATACTGGACAATGAGACTGCCCTTTCTTAGGTACTAGATGGAAGACTCATACTTGCCTAGAGACAACCACCCAACCTGAAACAGATCTCACATGCTACAAGAAACAACAGAATGATGATGCTAGCATGGGGATCAGACCCTGCAACAAAAAGAAATGCCTACTTTGCCCCCACATTTGCACCAACAGCACCATCACAGGCCCCAACAACTTCACACGTAGGATTAGAGGTATTGTAATGATTGCCTACTCTAATAGACTCAGACTCACAAGCAGGGACTTAATGATATCTGATTTATTAAAGAATAGTATGCAAATACAGAGAAAGCTGAGAATGAGCAAAAGTGCGCCAAATACAAACTAAAAACCCTCGGCTCAAACGTAATCCCTCCCCTCGCCCTGCCGTTGCAACCCCCCCCCCCCCCCAGGTGCTGGTAACCGTTTCTGCTGATGTCCTGGGAAAGGAACCTTGAACACACAAGATAACCCAAACACATTCCAATCCGGCTGCTAACATATAACAATCCCACGAGATGGAATCCTCCTCCCCGCCCAGACAAAACATGCATCAGCCAAATGACATGCAAAACGTTATGATGTACCGGCAACATTGGAACGGTGAACATGACAGGTATCTTCTTGTTTTTTCCTCCAAATTGATACATACCTTCATCTGCCAGCAATGCTCCTTTAGATTCTACATAGAACAAACAGGCCAAACTTTGTGCAAAAGATTTAAAGAACACAAGTTCATCATCAGGACTCTGAACAAGGGCAGCATTTTAACCTACCAAGACACCCTATTACGTATTTCAAAGTAGTATTTTTTAAGTGTTTTGTTTTGTTTTCAGTTGAACAAGAGACTACTGAACTCAAATGAAAAGGTTTCAGGCTATCTCAGAAGCACTCCACCAACACAATGGATTTTTACACATTACAAGTGCTAGTTTGAAGCACTTGTTATCCATCACATATGTAACCTGCATCTGCACAACCATCCTTTCATCGACATCCCTCCTCAACCTCTTTTCAAACCGTACATCATTTCAACTACTTCATGAATCTAACGAAGCTTATGTCTTCAGTAAAATTGTTCCAGTAGAAGAGAATATCTGTAGCTCAGGGTTGAACTGTAGTGTCCTTGGTGCTCTCTGAGCTTGGTTGTTGGCTTGCAGACTTTTGCTAACCCAACTAAGGTATCATCAGCAGCGCTAGTGAGTATGGGGACTACCAAGGAGAAAACCACACTCCTACTAACACTGGTAGGGCAAGCTACTGAATATAAACAGGGAGCAACCCCCCCCCCCACACACACACACACTAGCCCTGAAGATGTTACCTTGCTGCATAATGAAAGGTCTGCAAAGCAAGCAACCAAGCTTAGAGAGCACCAAGGACTCCACAATAAAGTTGTTAGTAGGAAAAGGTGCTATCGGACACCTTCTGATCTTTTTATTTTCAATCCATTCAATCATGTCTGATTCTTGAAGACTGCCTGGACAGGTCCCTGCAGTTTTCTTGGCAAGGTTTTTCAGAAGTGGTTTGCCATTGCCTCCTTCCTAGGGCTGAGAGAAAGTGACTGGCCCAGGGTCACCCAGCAGCTTTGTGCCTAAGCAGGACCAGTACTCAGGGTCTCGTGGTTTCTAACCAGATGCCTTAACCACTACACCAACCTGGCTCTCTTTCTGACCTTAGGATTTATTAAAATCTCTTCATTCAATGAGAAGCTCATAGACTTAGCTTTGTCCTGGCTTCTTATCATGCATGAGCCTTAGAAAATCCTTCTCTAATATCTGTGTTTTGTCAGAGATATTTTTTCTTAGGCCTGAAACTTTTAAATCCTTTCATTTTAATCAACACCCCACATCCTGATAACTTTTATGTTGCAGCTGATGGAATCCTTTCTTTTACCCTCTTTGTTCATCCCCTAAATTCACTAAAAGAGTGCCTTAGATTTTAACTTGTATCTTTAAGGTAATTTTCAGAAGAAATATCTCAAGGAGCACCAGCATTTGTAAACTTTTTTTTCCCCCTGAGGGCAGGCAATTCAACTGCTAAAGAACTGATTTTTTCCATATTAGATTAGAGTTTTATTTCTTTCTTTTTTTCCTTCCTCCCTTCCTCTGCAAATCCCTTTCTTTTCTCTGATGATTTTTGGACCATGTATTTTATCCCAAGGTCATTCCAGAAAGTGTTAAAAATACAGATCAGGCTTTCTTCAAGCAACCTCATGCTGAGGTTGATATTATGGATTTTTCAGCAGTTCAGATGTGCTGGTAGAGATCTCTTAACCACCTTGTATATATGAACGTGAAGCACAGTTTCAGCTAGCTCATCTGGAGGTTTGGGTAGATGGATAGGATCAACATTGGCCATACTTTGTGGCCAGTGTTCATTCCACGTGGGATTTCTCTGAGACTGAAACATCAACTCTAGCTCCAGGTATGGCATCTTTTTTCCATCCCTGCCAGATGCTCTGAGTTTTCTCCAGTTTCAACAGAAAAGATTAAAATGGTTTTTAAATTTAGCATCCCCATAATAATCCAGGCGCATGTTGCAGTACATGATTACTTTGGGCTGAGATGAAAAGTAGTCTGAGACATGGAACATTTCCTGAATCAGAAATACTAAGTACCGAGTACTCTGCATGCAGAGTCATTCAAGATCAGACTGACTCGAGTCATTTTTACATAATATGGATAAATATGTCATTATTTATTGGGTCCAATGTACCAACCAACCTACAAACCTTTCTGAAGAATGACTCTATTACCTAAATAGAGTGTGCAGGTCAGGTACCAGGAAAATATTCAAGTTCATGTGGAGGGCAATATTGACTGTGACTTGGAGAAAGAACTGCAACATATAATGGTGGGCAACACATTTGTTAAAGCAGTCTTTCTATTCAGGTAAGGAGTAAATCCCTTTCTCTCCAATCTTTTTGATTAGATTTTACTAGTGATTAAAAAAAAAAAGATTAAATGTGCTTTCTTTTCTCTTAAATTGTTCATTGACTTGAGTGCCTTACAGATAGAAAAAAATGTAAAGACTTCTTTTAGTCAAGTTTGATATCTAGTTACTTTAGATAGGCAACATAATTACCTTGGCAGCAATATAGAAATGGTTTTCCACTGCTGTCTCCTCCTCCTCCTCTTCCTCTTCCTCTTCCTCCTCTTCATATTCTTAACTTCCCAGTCTAAACTCTATCCCTGATATTTCAAGGACTAATTCAGTTGATCCCTATGTCGCTTTTTGCAAGATCAGCCAAGAAAGGCAAGAAATATATTTTTTTATTGTATGCCTAATAAAAAAATAACAAAGGAAGAACTGATGTTATATGGTTTTAAAAATGGGCTTCAGGACTACCTATTAAATTTCAGATCCAGTGATGTTTCTGAACTGCCATGGAGGGCAGATTGCAAATGCCAGCTTATTGCACTATTCCTGAACGACATTTTTTCCTGAAGCAACATTTCAACTTGTGATGACTCCTTGAACAAGACATCCAGTGATCTTCAAGAGAAGTTTAAAAAGTGTTTTGAGAATGGCATCATTTCTCAGATCCTCTCATTTCATAGACCTGATCACTTGCTTTGTTGCATTAAGCCAAAATGGCAGTTACACTGGGGGGATTACTCTCTAGTGTATTGCATGTTCACATCCTATTATTATTATTATTATTATTATTATTATTATTTTACTTTGGTTCCATCTACTTACTTGGATAATCTGTTTATTTCACTGCTGTTTCTGTTCTTTGATTTCATCTCTGTCTCAAACGACCCCAGCATAAAACAAAGCAGGCTTGCATTAAGTAAATAGATAGAAGGCAGAGCAAACTAGAGTGTATCATTACTTAAAATGGCTGGAACATTAAAGTCTGTCTTTCTTCTTGTTCATTATGCATGGTGTTAGTCATCTGCGCAGAGACATAAAAGATGCTATTAGGTGTATTACAACAAAGAAAAGTTAAAATATGGGCTATGAAAAAGTAATTCTTCAGGGTTTGGTGAATTTTACTCTACATCAAGGAAAGACCATACTAGATGTTATACCTTTAACCTTTCAACCCTGTATTATATTGTCAGGTTTAACATGCCCACATCAAGGCCACTAGGGTTGAGCTGAGGTAATCAGAGCATTTCAGTTGGGCCTGGTTTCTTCATCCCACCAGATGTCTGTTTCAGCCCTGAGGTGAGATTAGCTCCATCTCTGCCAACCTTTGGAAGTTCTTCAAGACCGGGTTGGGTCCACAGACCTGGGGGTCACAAGGGAATGGTGATCTGAAGAGGTGTCTCAGTTGTTCATAACATCTGATGCTGTCTCCTAGCCTTTTAATAATATTATTTTTTGTACTTGTTGAATGTTTTTTTAAAATTACTTCTTATGGTTTGATTGTATGCTGCCCAGAGTCAGGTTTTGTGACTTGGGTGGCTGTATAAATATGATATATAAACAAATTTCTGCACCAGCCTAGTAAATTTGGCAGCAAGGTCTGCATGAAAATCCATATGCACATACAAGTTCCTTTCACCCAAGATACACACTTCCATGTGAGATTTCTCTACCCTTTTGCACTGGGTTTTTCTAAATATTTTCTCCTTTTTGAGCCAATCTGCAGCTGTGAATCCTGTAGCAAAATTCAGAAGAGGCTGGATTCTATTTGTTTGTTTGTTTGTTTGTTCAAATTCTTTGCCCACCACAATTTTGGTCTGTGAGTGTATTCCAATTTGTGGATAGGTTTTGGAGTCACACAATGGCTAAGCAAGTATAAAATATCTTCTCATTTTTGTCACCTACTACTCCTAATAGAGCCAGCTTGGTGTAGTGGTTAAGGCACCAGACAAGAAACAAGGAGACCATGAGTTTTAGTCCCAACTCAGGTAAAAAGCCAGCTGGGTCACCTTGGGCCAGTCACACTTTTTCAGCCTTTGAAAGGAGGCAATGGCAAGTCACTTCTGAAAACCTTGCCAAGAAAACTGCAGGGATTTGTCCTGGCAGTTTCCAGAGTCAACGCCGATTCACAGGCACCTTCCCCCCACCCTCCAAACCAAAACTTTACTGCTGATATATTTGGATATCCTGGACTCAAACAATTTAAGTCTTTGCTGTTTGAAACAGCACCTTGTAAACAATCTGAAAGCCAGTGATAGTACCCCCAAACTCTGAAATGAGGTCTGCAAACTTCACTCCTGCTAACTTTGGCAGTAGTTTTCAAAAACTATTCAAGGCATCCCGATAACAAATGCATAAAACCAAGAGGACATATCTTTTCTATAACCATATTTCTCCCCCAAGAAAGGGTGCATCTTGTGCCATGGGACATAAATATGAAGACATCCACCAGAAGACCATGACTCCTGATGTCTCTATAGACACATCTATATAGATTTCTCCAAGGCTAAATTGAACGTGCTTGTCATTGACTTCTTGTTTTTTCTGGCTGAGCCTCTCACTTTAGGCTTTAGGCTTCCATCCAGATACTAACCAGGTCTCATCCTGCTTAGCTTTGCTTAGTGAGCCAAGGTTGGCTACTAACTGGCAGCTGGTAGAGCAAGGGGACATTTATCTGCCACCCCTCCTAGCTCTTCCCCTCCCAGAGGACACTCCTTCCTATCTCCGCTGACCCAGACACTTTGAAAGCAACCTACTTGTCAGGTATACCTTCTAGGCAAGCTTATGGGCTCTCGTTGGGACTCAGAAGCATTCTTGGAAATGGAGATCATTCTGGTGGCTTGAGATCCCTCCTTCTTCTCTTCCCCTCTGTTGCATGTATTTTTCTGGCTTTTTAACTGCTGTGCCTTTCCTATCCCAGCTGTCTGCAACACACCATCATCCCATAATATCAGTAGCTGGCCTTCTCACGCGGCCTTTGCCCTATTGTCGACATGCTGGGGGACGAGCTAAAGTCTCTTCTTTGGTTCTAATTTTATGCCGTTCATTTCCTCCACTCCATGAGCACGTTAACTATTGTAGCTAATTATACAGCAGATCCAAATCTGGATGAAATTTTTCAGGCTGTGACTTGTCTGTTCTTTAATTTTCTGTTATCAGGCAAATTACTGTACCGTTGAATGTTCCTTACGAGCAGCCCCACCCGCCTTTGCTTTCTCCTTTCTTGGCTGCTCCAGAAGATTTGACTTCGACAAACCATTCTGAAAACCCATTATTTTAAAGTTTATTTTAATTTAGAGCTGCCTTGATAATTGCTCTTCATTAATGATGGAACAATATTCTTAGGGTTGATCACAAACAGGGCAGCTGGGGGAATCTGACCTTTTCATACTTGGATTTGAACTGATGTTGTTCACTGGCAAAGAAGAACTGTGCTGTCATGTGTTCCTAGACACCTGCAAATGTTAATAAAAGAAAGAATAACAACAACAACAACAACAACAACAACAGCTATTTCTAGGCTATTTAAAAAAAAAATCTGTGTTTTTCCAATGACGGTTTTATTAATTCCTTAATTCATACTGTTGAGTCCTATCCAGAAGATGTTGTGGCAAGTTACAGTTCCTACAAATCCCTTCAACAGTGCAGGATTATTTTTCATTTTTCTTAGCAAATGTTTTCCACGGAATGGGATTGAATGGACTTGGCTTAAGCATCGTGTGATGGAGGATGGAATAAAAACAAGAGGAGCTGGTTGATAAGAAGCGTAGAACAGGCTGGTGGGGGGGGAAAAAAAAGGTTCAGTCCCCTTGAGTGACATTCCCTGGGGGATATAAATCCAGAAATCTAGCCAACAGTCCTTTCAATCTCCCATTCTGTTCCCCAAAGTAACCAACCAAATGCCTGTTGGAAGGTGACAAATATGGGCAAAAGGGTCAATGTATACGTCAGTCGTCTGTTTGGTTGATGGGAGGGGGTTGACTGAGAGGGGAAATGGCTTTTTGCCCACACAAAACAAGGCAGGCTGGTCTCCATTCCCTTATTTGCTGGCTAGGATCCTGGATCAATCGTTTTCTTAATATATAACTTCTTTGAATTCAAGTGAACTCTGAATCCCAACATTTTCATGAATCTCAGCATATCAGAGAGAATTGTGGGGAGGCTGGAAGTGGACTGGGAGAAAGAGGGGACATAGAAGAGCTAGAAGATGAACCTTTTGGTAGTCATTTGGCAGCTTATCTCATGAACAGCAATTCAGCCAAGCTGGCACAAAAACTGGGATGAAGCATTTCAAAAAATTCCAAGAGACTCCACCATAATGAATTCACTATAAATAAGAGTGGAAAACTTATCTTGGAATTCTCAACTCTCTCAGTTTCCAAGATTCTCTGCTTACTCCAGAGTAGCATTCAGACTGAAGTCTGTGTAGTTCTTGCTTCCTTGTCCTTGCCCAGCTGAATGGGGCTTGACATCAGATCATAAACACTAGAACTTCTCTGTGAAGTAGTCCACTTTTTTATAGACATCTGCAAGTCTGTGTAAAGGATAGAAAGGGTCCTCCTTTTCAACATTTCCAATAATGGCTTGGATGTAGAGAAGGAAGGAATCATTTTCAAATTTGCAGATGACACAAAATTGTGTGGGATTGATAAAGGATTAATAATCCCTTTGTTGTTGTTGTTTATTCGTTTAGTCGCTTCCGACTCTTCGTGACTTCATGGACCAGCCCACACCAGAGCTTCCTGTCGGTCGTCAACATCCCCAGCTCCCCCAGGGACGAGTCCGTCACCTCTAGAATATTATCCATCCACCTTGCCCTTGGTCGGCCCCTCTTCCTTTTGCCTTCCACTCTCCCTAGCATCAGCATCTTCTCCAGGGTGTCCTGTCTTCTCATTATGTGGCCAAAGTATTTCAGTTTTGCCTTTAATATCGTTCCCTCAAGTGAGCAGTCTGGCTTTATTTCCTGGAGGATGGACTGGTTTGATCTTCTGGCAGTCCAAGGCACTCTCAGAATTTTCCTCCAACACCACAGTTCAAAAGCATCAATCTTCCTTCTCTCAGCCTTCCTTATGGTCCAGCTCTCGCAGCCGTATGTTACTACAGGGAACACCATTGCTTTAACTATGCGGGCCTTTGTTGTCAGTGTGATGTCTCTGCTCTTAACTATTTTATCGAGATTTGTCATTGCTCTTCTCCCAAGGATTAAGCGTCTTCTGATTTCCTGACTGCAGTCAGCATCTGCAGTAATCTTTGCACCTAGGAATACAAAGTCTTTCACTGCTTCTACATTTTCTCCCTCTATTTGCCAGTTATCAATCAAGCTGGTTGCCATAATCTTGGTTTTTTTGAGGTTTAGCTGCAAACCAGCTTTTGCACTTTCTTCTTTCACCTTCATCATAAGGCTCCTCAGTTCCTCTTCACTTTCAGCCATCAAAGTGGTATCATCTGCATATCTGAGATTGTTAATGTTTCTTCCAGAGATTTTAACTCCAGCCTTGGATTCCTCAAGACCAGCTTGTCGCATGATGTGTTCTGCATACAAGTTGAATAGGTCGGGTGAGAGTATACAGCCCTGCCGTACTCCTTTCCCAATCTTAAACCAGTCTGTTGTTCCGTGGTCTGTTCTTACTGTTGCTACTTGGTCGTTATACAGATTCTTCAGGAGGCATACAAGATGACTTGGTATCCCCATACCACTAAGAACTTGCCACAATTTGTTATGGTCCACACAGTCAAAGGCTTTAGAATAGTCAATAAAACAGAAATAGATGTTTTTCTGAAACTCCCTGGCTTTTTCCATTATCCAGCGGATATTGGCAATTTGGTCTCTAGTTCCTCTGCCTTTTCTAAACTCAGCCTGTACATCTGGCAATTCTCGCTCCATGAACTGCTGAAGTCTACCTTGCAGGATCTTGAGCATTACCTTACTGGCATGTGAAATGAGTGCCACTGTTCGATAGTTTGAACATTCTTTAGTGTTTCCCTTTTTTGGTATGGGGATATAAGTTGATTTTTTCCAATCTGATGGCCATTCTTGTGTTTTCCAAATTTGCTGGCATATAGCATGCATTACCTTGACAGCATCATCTTGCAAGATTTTGAACAGTTCAGCTGGGATGCCGTCTTCTCCTGCTGCCTTGTTATTATCAATGCTTCTTAAGGCCCACTCAACCTCACTCTTCAGGATGTCTGGCTCTAGCTCACTGACCACACCGTCAAAGCTATCCCCGATATTGTTATCCTTCCTATACAGGTCTTCTGTATATTCTTGCCACCTTTTCTTGAACTCTTCTTCTTCTGTTAGGTCCTTGCCATCTTTGTTTTTCATCATACCCATTTTTGCCTGGAATTTACCTGCAATGTTTCTAATTTTCTGGAAGAGGTCTCTTGTCCTTCCTATTCTATTGTCTTCTTCCACTTCCGCGCATTGCTTGTTTAAAAATAATTCCTTATCTCTTCTGGCTAACCTCTGGAATTTTGCATTTAATTGGGCATATCTCCCCCTATCGCTGTTGCCTTTTGCTTTCCTTCTTTCTTGGGCTACTTCTAGTGTCTCAGCAGACAGCCATTTTGCCTTCTTGGTTTTCTCTTTCTTTGGGATGTATTTTGTTGCCGCCTCCTGAACAATGCTGCCAACTTCTGTCCAGAGTTCTTCCGGGACCCTATCTACTAAGTCCAGTCCCTTAAATCTATTCTTCACCTCCACTGCATATTCCTGAGGAATATTCGTGAGCTCATATCTAGCTGATCTGTGGGTCTTCCCTAATCTCTTTAGTCTGATCCTAAATTGTGCAAGAAGAAGTTCATGGTCTGAACTACAGTCAGCTCCAGGCCTAGTTTTTACCGACTGTACAGATGTCCGCCACCTTTGGCTGCAAAGGATGTAATCAATCTGATTTCGGTGTTGTCCATCTGGTGAAGTCCATGTGTAAAGCCGTCTCTTAGGTTGTTGGAAGAGAGTGTTTGTTATGCAGAGTGAATTGTCTTGGCAAAATTCTATCAGCCTGTGTCCTGCTTCGTTTTGTTCTCCCAGGCCATGCTTACCTGTAATTCCAGGTGTCATTTGACTGCCCACCTTAGCATTCCAGTCTCCTGTGATGAAAATAACATCTCTTTTAGGCGTGTTGTCCAGTAGGTGCTGCAGATCCTCATAGAACTGCTCTACTTCAGCTTCTTCAGCATTTGTGGTTGGGGCGTATATTTGGATCACTGTGATGTTAGATGGCTTGCCCTGAATTCGAATTGAGATCATTCTGTCGTTTTTGGGGTTGTATCCAAGCACTGCTTTCGCCACTTTACTATTAATTATGAAGGCTACTCCATTTCTTCTGTGGTCCTCTTGTCCACAGTAGTAGATCTGGTGGTCATTTGATGTGAAGTGGCCCATTCCAGTCCATTTCAGTTCACTGACGCCCAGAATGTCTATCTTTAATCTTGACATCTCACCAATAACTACATCCAATTTGCCCTGGCTCATAGATCTTGCATTCCAGGTTCCAATGGTGTGTTGATCCTTAGAACATCGGATTCGCCGTTCACCACCAGCACCGTCGGCCGCTAACCGTCCTTTCGGCTTTGAGCTAGCTGCGTCATCACGACTGGGGCTAGTTGAGCTCATCCTCTGTTCCTCCCCAGTAGCATTTTGACCATCTTCCGACCTGGGGGTCTCATCTTCCAATGGTATACCGACATATCTCTGGTTGTACTGATCCATTTAGTTTTCACGGCAAGAATACTGGGGTGGGTTGCCATTACCTTCCCCAGGGATCGCATTTAGTCTGACCTCTCTGTCATGACCTTCCCGTCTTGGGTGGCCCTTCACGGTTTAGCTCATGGCATCATTGAGGTGCTCAAGCTCCAGCACCACGACAAGGTAACGATCCTTTGCGGAGAATAATCCCTTTATTAATTATTAAATAATAATTATTAAATAATAATTAATAACTTGTGCTAAGTTAGAGCGGTGTTCCTCAACCTCAGCAAGTTTAAGATCTGTGGACTTCCACTGGGGGTTGAAGCCCACACCTCTTAAAATTGCTGAGGTTGAGAAAGCCTGAGTTAGAGGAAATGGGCAGAACTAACACTGAAATTGAATCAAGACAAATGCAAAGTTCTCAACTTCAGAAAAAGAGAAATGCACAAGTATTAGATCAGGAGTGCCTGGCTGACACTAGTACTTGTGAAAAGCATCTTGAAATTACAGTGGAATGATCATGATTAGACATGAGAAGTGGGAAATGGCTGCAAGAAAGATAGAGTTTTAAACTGTAACAAAAGTACAATTTCCAAATCTTGGGAAGTTTAAAAAAAATTCTGCATTAGTCACATCCTACCCTGAATATTGTCCAATTCTGAAGAGGATATAAGAACAATGAGGAGGAACAAGGGTTTGAAAACTAACTCGTACAAGGAACCTACCAGTTTATGAATGATTAGGATGGCACCATGGATGCATACTTGCCCTATTCACTGCTGACTTATTTTTTTATTTATTTTGTGTGGTTGTGATATAAACTGCCAGGAGCTGATGAAAGACACCGGTGTGCAAATTTAAATAAATAATTGATATGGCCAAGTTCAGCCTTGAGAAAAGAAGGCTGAGAAATGATTGTTCCTGAGTGGTGGAGGAGCAGCAAAGTCTTTAAATTACACAAAGGCAGGTGCTCCTTGAATATTAGGAAAGACTTCCTAATGGTAAGAGGAGTTTGACAAAGGAGCATTTCTCTGAAGTTGTGGGAAGCTCACTTTCATTCCACCTGTTAAATGGCAGCCCTCTGTTAGGAATACTTCAACTGGCTTCCCGGGGTGTGGAGCATAGGGTTGAATTCAAATGTCTAAATGGAAACATCTAGCTCTATGGTTCCATGAGAGAATGGCAGCAGCATGGATGCACCAATGGTTCTGGCTCAGTGAAAGGTAATTTCATTACTAGAAATATTTCACCCTCCTATTTATTGTCATTACTGCTGGCTACTTCCAGGAACAGTGTCTTTGAACAGAAAAAATCTTATTGTGTTGTCTTGGCTTACAATTTGGAATATTCTGCCCCCGGAGGTGAGGCAGGCACCTTCGCTCCCGGCCTTCTGGAAGAATTTGAAAACCTGGTTCTGCCACCTTGCTTGGGATGGGGAGGGCAACAGTTCTTCCTGGGGGTGGTTGGCATAGTGCCCTCCCTATTGAATGAGAACTTTTCACCACAATATTCTTAGATTTATCTATTTATAATTATGGTCTATATCGTAACTTACGTTTTATGGTTTTAATTTGTTTATTTTGTTGTAAACCGCCCAGAGTCCCCTGTTGGGAGAGATGGGCGGTGACAGAAATCTGAAATATAATAATAATAATAATAATAATAATAATAATAATAATAATAATAATAATAATTTGCAGAGGCTACAAGTCTTACACAGCCATATAAATTTTGCAAGTTTATTAAACAGAATATTAAAGTGAACCTCGGCTAGCTAATTCTGTTTTGTTGTGGTGGTTGTCTTCTGACCCAACAAGACTATCATGGGCACATAGTAGAAAACTCAGAGAAGTAAAGGACATTGAGAATATAACCAAGATTTTCCCACCCCTCCAAAATCTTCTAAGAAAACAAATTGTCCAAAGTGCATGTAATCAATATGAATACATAGTTTACAATGGCTATTAAACATGACAAGCTCTATTAAAATGGATGCCTGTTCTCCAGAAGCTAATGGAAAAGAACAATGTGCACAAGTGTTCCTTAAACTGATGTTTAAAGAGTTGTTGCTGCTGTTGCTGTGTTGTTTTAAGGATGGGAAATGAAAGATCATAGGGAAATCAGATAGATAAGGACAATTATACCAAACAACCAGAGCCTAGGGCTGATTCTTAACCATGTGTATTTGCTCAGTTGATTTACTATCATGCAAATGTGTGCATAGTTTCAGCATTAATTATAGAGTTCTAGAATAGAACTACATATATGCTACGCATTTGTATAAACATTGTCTACAGCTAACTTCTTGTGTCTCTCCCTCAAAGAAACCCAGGAATTGTGATGCGATGGAAGTGCAGCAACCCCCAAATTGTTTTCAGCATTCTTATTTTTTTCTACCTTGTGCTGTGCATTTGACTTGAAACTTTAGAATATGGTTGGCCTGAACGTGCAATAAATCACAATATAAATAATCCTTTAATTTTTAGGGATATCAAGTTTACCAAGCGTTCCCCCAACCATCTTGCAAACACACTCTCATTTTTTTTTTTCTGAAGGAGGTTTAGGAATTATATTCATTTAATTTGTCCTTTCCCAAATTCACATATACACACCCACATGCAGCTTCAATTTGTCTGTGATTGTACCGACAAAAAAAGCAAACTGGCATTAAGGTATAATGAAATTGCTAATGAGCTGATGATATCTTGCAACCAATTTAGCATACTTCTTGTTTTGCATCTATGGTGTGGCAGTTGAATGCAATTGGAGTACTTCTGGAGTCTTTTCTTTCTATGGTTTGATCCCATCAAGTAGAAGACACTTTTTTATAGACTGAGGGACACCCTGCATCTCTCAGGAAGGAGTGGGTGAAAATGGGCTAAAAAGTAAATGGGATTTTATTTCATGTACATTTAATTAAAATTAAACATGTTTATTATTCTGTCATGTATTTAAGGATTTATCTGTTGGAGGAGGAGGAGGAGGAGGAGGAGGAGGAGGAGGAGGAGGAGGAGGAGGAGGAGGAGGAGGAGGAGGAGGAGGACTTCCAGAAATCTTGGAGTGTGTTGATGTGTAATAAAAGTAAACAAACTCAGGACAGATGCTAGAAGGTAGAAATAAGTTCCCCCCACTTTTCCCCCTTATTAGAAGATAATAGCCATAATCCTATCCTACAAACATCTGCTAATCTGCTGACATTCTGAGGGAGACCACTGTCTGCCACAAGTTGTGTTAAAACATTTCATTGTCAGTCCAATTAGCTTTTGCAAAAAGAATAAAAGCAGGAAAAAATGCCCTTGGACAGGTCTTCCATCCATCCTTTTCAGGATTAATCAATGCCAGTCGATGTCCTCAGTTTAGAGTGTCCAATGAACGAAAACCCCTTTGAACCAACACTTTTATTAATTTTGGGTTCTGTGGGTTTTAAATTTTCTATATGGGCTCCCTCAAACATTGTGAGTATGGACTTTTCTTTCAGCATTGGGGCACCGTCTCTTCTCTTCCCTTTTAAATAACCCAGGGGTCCTGGGAAGCAGCTTTAAGTAGAGTTACTAAAACTGGGCTGCAAAATTAGAAGCAACCAGGAGGTGGCAGCAAAAGGATACGGAAAACTGTAGCTGCTTGCTGCCATCTATAGTTTATCTGTGAGTCCTTGGTGCTCCCTGAGCTTGGTTGTTGGCTTGCAGATGTTTCATTGCCCGACTACGCAACATCTTCAGTACTACAATGGAGCGGGATTTGCTCCCAGTTTATGTACAGTAGTTTGCCCTGCAAGTGTTGGTGCAGGTGTGGTTTTCTCCTTGGTAGTTCCTTGATTAGGCTGTTGTTGACTGCTTGATTGTTTGACTGAGTTGGTAGTTCCTTGATTAGGGTATTGTGTATGGGTTGATTGTTCATCTGGAGTTAATCCTGGTGTTAATCTTTGCTTATCTGGGTGTTGATTGCTGGCAAGGAGGTATTCTGGTCTTCTTGTTTCCTTTTTAGCTCTTTTATCTTCTCTTTTTGAATGGTGTGTAAATGTTGTTCACCTCTATGTGCCTTTTTATGGCTGACTTGTCTAAGGTAAAGCTTCTCTGTACTTTTACAGCCCAGATCTGGTAGTCCTAACTAAAAGAAAGGAAGGGGGTAGGATTTGATTGTCTAGCAATGTCTGTCCCCTCACAATTTAGCATCCCAGCTTCTATCCTTGCTGTTGTGAGCCGCCCAGAGTTGGGCTCTAAGAGGGGTGGCCCTACCAATTTTTTTAAATAAAATAAAATAAATAAAATATCCTGCATTTCCCCCTGAGCACTAGAAACAGGGCAGAAGAGAAAGGTAACAGTTATGGGTCAATAATTAAATTCATAAAAAGAATACAATCCATTCCCCGACTTCTTTTGGAAGGCACAGAAGCCAAGCAAACCTTGCAGGTTTACAGCAACATTGCAATCTCTCCCCTACCCCAGTATCAATTTAATTTGAAGCAATTTGACCATCTTGATATGAACACAGGATGGGACATGACAACAGTAGTACAACACCTTTCTCTTGTTAAGGTACTGAGTCTAGCTATTGCCTTTCACAGTAATTTCCCTAGATCAGAAGCCCGATTGTAAATAAGTTAAGTTCTGCTGACAGCACAAAGCGGAGGAGAAGTGAAAACCCGGGCTGAAGAAGCGAAGAAAAGGCAATGAGATCTGCCAGCTGTTTGGGTGGTTATGCAGCAAATGAAATTCAGTATTGACAAACACACATTAATGCAATTGCCAGGGCAAACGGTAGCTGTAGCATGCAACCCAGATCTGTAAAGTGAGTCTCTCATAGAATCATTGAATTGCAGTGTTGGAAGGGAGCATAAGCATCATCTAATCCAGCCCTCTGGAGCATGCAGGAAAAGCAGTTACATCACCATGGAGAAGTGGCTGTCCAGCCTCTTCTTGTAAACCTGCAGGGCTGGAGAACCCACTACCTCCATTGGTAGTCTCTTCTATCGTTATGCAGATCTCCCTATCAGAAAGATTTTCCTCATATTTAAATGAAATTTGCTCCTTGTACCTTATACCTATTAGTTCAAGTCCTAAGTTCTCCAGCCATGGCCATCTACCCTGTGGCTTCCCTCTATGTACAGAAAGATTGCTGTGATGGCTACCTTCAGTCTTCTGTTCTTCAGAACTAACATCTCAAGTTCCTTCAGCCAGTCCTGAAAGGGGGTGTCCTAAAATCCTGCGTCATCTTCTAGGCCTTCTCTGAAGCAGCAAGTAGAAATCCTCTTTGGATCAGATGTATTAACTTTCTCCCTTCAGATGGGACATCAGCTCCCAGACAACAGTGGTCCCTATCATTGAGATAAAAGAGACTTAAAAATGAACTTCAGGCCACAAGGATTTCCAAGGGGTAGGCAAAGAAGTCACTTTACAACCACCAAGACTTGCAATTTATCATGACCGAAGCTTTCATGTATTGTATTCCACTAGCAAAGAGCCTGGGATGAAGAAGACTATGATCGTTGAACATTTCAGTGATAATAAGCTGTCCTGTGATTCTTTGTAATATAACAGCATAAGAAAATCAATATCAGTTTAGACTGAAAGTTTATCTGGGCCAATAGCTGGATTTCCACAGTGGCAAACCAGATATCCATGAGAAGTCTACAAGTAGGGTATGAAGGGAGGAGTTTCTATGGTTATTTCCCCCTGCAGATGGTTAACATTAACTTGTTAATACCTTATATTTACACATGAACAGACCTAGTAGCTATAATGGGAGTCAAGCATCTGTGTTCATGAAATCTGAAACAAATTCACAGAGAGTGGGAGTTATAAGCTTACCACCATTATAGATCCATGATGAATTCAGCAGCTGAATTTGTAATTCTGAATGTTCATTGATTTAAAATCTAAGAACATTTTCTGTTCATGCAAAGGGAATATTGCCATCTTGGCCTTATTTAGAAACCATTCCCTTCTTCTGGGTGAACAATGTTGGCCATCTGGATGGTACTGAATTCATCTCCTAGAAACACTAGCTAGTGATGAGAGACATTTCAAATTGGGATGTGGCTACCAGAAGGGCAGAAAAACTGAAATATCAGCTAGACGGAAACAAGTATTGCATCTCTTTGCTGCTGTCAAGCAATCATTCAGATTTTTGCACCCAGTTCTGGTAGCCATTAAATTCTGGAGAGTCACGAGGGTTGCCTACCTTTGTCCTGTTCTATTTGCATTTTTCCAATGTTCTCTTTGCTGCTTTAACCTGATCAACAGTTGACAAGCAAACCACAGAACAATTCCAAAATGCAGAAAAATGGGAGGACATGCCAGTGGAAAAAAAGTTATTTTCGTACCAATTTCCCAAAGAACACTGAGCAGCTTTTAGCACAAATGTGAAGATGGAAACCACTTGGCTCATTTCTAAAATCACTTCCTTTGTGGAATTGAATGGCTGGAACACTTCCTGTGCCTCCCTGTTGCGAAATATGTTTCAGAGCTATTATAAGTATTTATTATTGTCCATCTCATTTCCGCTCATCCAGGGAGGTTGGAGACCAGAAAAAAAGTTGATTTCCTACCAGTTTGCGAAAAGAGTCTATACTGGTCTTTGGTTATGACTTCAGCTCTTAGTTAATTTCAGCAGCAGGAAGGTGATTAACTGACCAGCTAGATTTCCTGCCCAGCATCTGCTAATCAATGAGCTGTGAGCTAGGCAATAAAAATGAAATTGTGTCTGTGCAATAAACTATGTTTTGTCTTTTAGATCAATGATGGAAAAGGATCAACATATACAAAAAAAATACACACTTGTTATGAATGATGAGTGAGTAGATAACAGCCGATAGCATCAGATTTGGCCCAGTGTTCAACCCTGTCAAGGTCATTTGAATTATGATTTTGTCCTCTAAGGCATCAGCTAATTCCCCTGGTTTTGTATTGTCTGTAGAGATAGCTGGGTTTCTGGGATTATATGCCTTATTGAAAAAGGACTAACCTATAGATTTTGGTGTGTGGGCAGGTTCAGCCGGGACAAATACTTCTTTAGGTAGTCAGACCCTAAACCGAACCATCTATGAATACCTTGTCAGGGATTGAGGGGTGCAGGACAATAGTATGACCCCATTCTCCACATATATATATTTTTTTTCTGTAGATTATCGACCAAGGGGATCAAAGCGGTTCCTTCCCCCTAATCCATCAAAATGCCCACTAGATAAGTGTCTAGATAATCTACATCTTCCAGGGGCATCTGACATTTTAGGCCACCAACTTCTAGCATATCTTCATGTGATATTATGAAGTGTGAGCTTTAAACAGGAGATCCTTATCGTATCATTTAAACTTCGGGTCCGCCCCACCCTGGCTGACTTGACCAGAAATTCCAAGGAAGAAGTAAACAGGGGATCACCTACATTTCCCTGGATATTTGGTCCCATACTATCAACAACTGTAGGAGAAAAGGAGTTCAAATTAATAGGAGCAGTTGCTTACTTGCTCTAAGGCTTCTCTTGACCGACTAGATGGGAAGCAAGAACAAGAGGCATTGGAGGACAGAAGAGCTGATGAAATCACTACGAAAGCATTCCAGGAAGTGCTATCTCAAATGCAAGATTTACTTTATATAATCAAGGTTTAAATTCTTGGGTCTCTTCCTCCTGCACTGCAGTAGGCTTGAAGCCACTGTCTTTTGGGTGGGAGATGTGGTTTCCACCCATCCCTCATTGTGGTAACAGACCAATCTGATTCCTGTTGCCTACCTTCTTTCAGGTTGTTTTCTCCTAACTCTGTGAGAAGTAGCTTCCAGGACTGCCAAGGTTACATCCTTGCTCCACTTCTGCAGATCACATCAGGTAAGGTGCACTGACTGGAGTGGAAAAGAATGGTGAATTAGTTCACAGTGAGGCCACAACTATCCTGGCTTGGTCCACTTGGATGTCTTGGTAGAGGACATCCAAGTGGACCAAGGTGGAGGAGTTTTGAAAAGCGGCATTGATTTTGTCCTGTGCAGAAGTGATGGAGGTAGAACAATAAGATTGTTTCCCCCATTACTGCCATCACCACAGATTAGGATTTCAAATACAGTGGAGTTATCCTGAGATTTTCTTCAATTGCGTGCAAGCTGTCCTTCCTCATGTATTATCCCTCTCAGTAAAATGAACTGGAATGCAGGCAGATGACAATTACTGTACTATTTTAATATCTGGAAGGAGTTAAAATTTTATTAAATGCACATAAAAACAGTGAAAATAGGAAATATATGAGCAAGCGTATAAGAGCATGCCCTATCTGACATTGGGAATCTCTGTTCAGCAGTGAGATGGACTCTGATGGCCCTATGCAGCATTTTCTCAGGTTGTGACCATGACCATGGAGTTGCAAAGCTTCCCAGTTGGCAAATCATCAGCTTCAACTGAGGAAAAACCCAGACTGAGCAGAGTACTAGCTGAGTACATGTTAGGTCGACAGCAGATATGAAATCCTGAATTACGCCTAACTAGACAATCCAGGACAAGAGGATTAGGATAATCCAATATCATGTTTGAGTTCCTTCTACCCGCTCAGGAAGGAAGACAGAATTCCCTGGGTAGATGCTTCAGAATGGCTACAATGTCTATGGAAGTTAACATGGAAGCTGCTGTTGGATGAAGCTTCTGGTATGAGATCTCAAATCCTTATGGGCAGATGCCATACCTCTTGAGCTAGTACTGGGCAATCAGGAGGAAAACCAGCCTTTTCCTGCACACTCCTAAATTTGAGGCTACCCAAATTGCTTTGTAGAGGCAAATCAGGGAGTCTCAGCTTCATCACGTGAATCATAATGTATCTGTGGCCCAAACTGCTTCGTCATTGCAAATCTACATTACTTTGTGCAAGTGACATTTCACTGCCTTGCCTTCCCCATCTACTTTGCTATGAAACGAAGTAACCCCAATGGGCCAATCTGCAAGAAATGTCTATGGAGTCAATATCAGTTGAAGCTGCCCCAGGCCATTGGAATGAAGAAAGTTCTCTAAATATAGGATGGTTCAACCACCCCAATCAAGCTGTAATTCAGTTTGGGGTGTTCTTCTGCTGAAACAACATTTGACAGTAAGTTCATGAATCTTCAGATAGTTTGCATAGCATGCTACCAGGTACCTTTGCCTTGGGAAATTGCCATGCTTTATTTTTGCTTTATCAGAACTTCAAATTTGCCATGCCTGATGTTGCCTGATGCTGAACTTTGCATTGCCATGACAAAATTGTTGGCTTGCCCTTCTTCTGATTCAGGCCACAACATTGGACACAATATTTCTTCACAACATGTACAGTTTATAAACTTCTACCTATCTCTGCATAACCATTTTCCCCCTTCTAAACAAAATTACTCCCTGCAGACTCCTCCTTCATTTCAAGGTCCCAAATGTGCAACCACGCAGAAATCTCTGATCTCCTTATTCTTGTTCGTATTTTGAGAGTCAAGCAATATGTTTGCATTTTGATGCACTCTTCTTTGATATGTGATGGATCTGCCAAAGTTAATCAATGTGACAGAGGTGGCTAGAGTTATTTTTAATTATGCTGTCCCTTTTGGGCTTAGATATTAAAAATCCCTACTTGAAAGAACAGCCCATTGGGACCTGAATCACAGATTGTCCTATTTCCTCCTGGGCTCTAATGTATACATTGTTAGCAGAACTGCTAAGTTTACAGACAAGGCAGTTCAGCCAAGAATCTGTTATATTGTAGAGATCGGGGTATCATGTAGAGGTGATGTATTTATCTGAACTTTGATTAGTTGTATTTAATACATATGTATTTTATCACTGTGTTTCCTTTTACCTATTTTACCCTGGAAGCAGACATTGTATTTTACCTTTATTTTATTTTATTTGATATGGTCGTAAGACTAATCAATAAATAAACTATTTATCAACTATCTATGCATTTGTAATTATGATGGCCCCTTAGAATCCCTCTCCTTCTCCTGCTATTTCGTCTCCTCCTTCCTTGTCTGGGGAAGCATATCTGCAGCTCATTATTGGCTATTTGGGGCTAGCCTCCTCTCCCCAGAGTTTGCTGATTTACACCATCAGTGTGAAGCATGAGTATTTATTTATCTAGAAGTTAGAGTTACATAATTCCCAGGGTGTCTTCTTTGTAGTGCTAAATAGAATGCCAGAAGATTCTTTGGCCCCTCTGGAAAATCAGATCTCGTTCTGATGGCTGCTTAACAAGATTTGATTAAAAAGGACAACAAGCGGTACACTAATTACAGTGGAAATGCAACTCGGCAAAACTTCTAAAGTTGGGGAGACCATGTATCATATTGTTTTAAGGTTCGTTAATAAACCTTCGTTTGTCATCTTTATAGGAGATAGGTAAAGGTGATGATAAATAATGTCTGGCTTCCAATCAGGGCATGTAAATTATCCTGCCCTTACCCCAAAAAAATGAATAATGAACACCAGAAGAGTTGAAGCTGTGTGTGTGTGTGTGTGTACATATACATATACATATACATATACACATACATGCATGCATACATTGTAAGCCATGAGGCAGTGCTGAATCACTTGGTTAGTCCAGAAGAGTGATGCTAGAGAGTCACCTCATCCCAAATAGAGAATCTCCCAAGCTTTGCTCCAAGGAGATGATCAGGAGACAGTTAGCCAAGTAAGACATTTCCATGTTTGGCTTTTAGAGCAATGGAATTTTCCTTTTCTCCTTGGGTAATTCAGAAGTATATTATTCATATCTGTGCACTAAGGCTGTTTCAGAGTTGTTTGAATTTCTCACCCTGAATTAGTTCTTACCATTCTGTGCCTCTTGCTTGAAAGTTCTGGATATGCCAGCAAACTTTATGAGGGTTGCCTGTTAGTTGGTTAATACTTTTCTTATTTTTGAAAAGAAAGGAGGAGGAAGAGGAAGAAGAAGATCCAAGAACCTCCCTCTGAATACTTCAGTGGTTCCCTGGAAGTTCTCAAAATGAGCAATGAATGAATGATTTGCATGAAGAATAGTGATGTTATTTTATTAATATATTTACATCTTCATCCCTTTCCCTCTTCTCCCTGATCCATTTGACTAAAGAAAGAAATGCATGATACATAGAATGTGCAACACTGCCAAAGGGAAACCAATATCTTCCCCTGTTTCTCTCCTCTGATGGGATGATCTCTCTTTTGGTGCAGTGGACTCTTCCCCACTGCTGAAGTGTTTTCCACCTCTCTTTGAGCCAGCAGTAAACTAGATGAGCATGAGATCTGGTGTCTCCTTTGCTGACCTCCATCCTATCTCTGTTGTCTCTATTCTCAGTCCCTGACAGTCCCCTGACTTTCCTCAAGGTAACAGGGACAAGGCCTCACAGATTTTGAATTCTCACATCCTTATTTTGAAAGCACAGCATCTTTATTCCCTTCTACTTCGCTGGTGAGACCACAGCTGGAGTCTTGTGTAGGATCTGAGTAACGCATTTTCAGAAGGACATTGACAGGTTAGAACACATTCAGTGGAGGGTGACAGAGAGAATACAGGGACTTGAGAGTGTCCTCATAGAGCATGTTCTCAAGTCCCTAAAAGAATTTGGGATTTCAATCTGGAGAAAAGAAGACGGGGGGGGGGGGGGAGCAGGATATCAGTGCTCTGATAGATAAAGAGAAGCTAGAGGGAAGATAATCATGAACTATTTCCCACAGAAACTAAGACCAGAAATAATGAACATAACTTACAGTTACTAAGATTTCATTTAAATATAAGAAAAAAAAATCCTGATGGTAAGATCTGTCTACCTATAGAGGTTGTGGATTCTCACTCACTAGATGTTTCTAAGAAGAGGTTGGGTGGCCTTCTCTCAGGGATGGTTTTATTGGTTTTCTTGAACACTGAAGGTTAGACTAGATTATCCTTGTGGTCCCTTCCAACTCCATATCTTTATAATTCATTGAAGCCGCCCTGGGACAATGTCAAAATAAGAGGGGAAATGCAACTTTCCAGCTGTCAGTAACTTAAGTTTGTCTCAAGGACTGGGAACAAGATGAAGGCAATGTCATGGAGATAAGAGGGAAAATGATTTTTGCCGCAGTATGGTTGTGCTATGGGTGGGGAAAGAACTTATGAGGAAGACTTTCTCCCCAAAGCCACCAAGCTGATGGCCCATTGTAGAGCCACTGCTTAACTACCACCAGGAGAACGAAATGGAAATCAATCAGTGAGAAGTTCATCAGTTAGCTAGATCTATTATTGACCATCTGCACAATTTGCAGAATGGTGGAACTGGAAAAGCAAAAGGATCTTGCTGGTGCCAGGGAAGGGTGAAAGGATTTCGTGAATTGTGATTGCTGTGGGTTTTCCCCTCCCCCCCCAATTCCTTTTTAGGGGAAAAATTGAGAGAGGGGTTGCTGAGAGACAAAGAGGCAAGACTCCAATCCTTGATGGGACAGAAGAAACAATAAACAGGATTCCTCCTCTACATCTAATCAAACCTGCTCTATTTTCATTGTTATATTTGGGTGGGGATTTTAAGAGACCGTATGCAGCTATGTGCTTACGGGTTGCACTCCTATGCCAACCCCACAATGTGGACTTATCTCACTTTCTATCATGGAGTAATGTTATAAAATGCACATCTCTCAGGGTGGATTCTGATTAACCTAAATACCATGTCACACTTGGGTTACTTGCTTTGTTCTCTTTGAGGCCTGCATCCTCTCTGGATGGAGAGGCCTCAGTCTTTCTGATACATAAAAATGCAATTACCCTGCCAAACATTCAGAGGTAATTCTAAGGACTTTGCGTGAGTTGTCATCAGATGGAGTAAAAATATTTATAAAGATGCAGGGAAACAATTTACTTGGAAATGAACAGAAGTTACAGAGCACCAGGGCTTGGTGCATTATGCTCCGGGCAGCCAACCAGCCTAAACTGCCTTTAAATGGTATTTAGCACCACAATGCTTCGATGCTCTCGCCAAGTAGAATACTTGCTGATTATGACTTCCATTACACACCAAAGTAACTGCCTGTAAACTTGTTGGGTTATTTTCCTCTTTTTTACTGGCCTGTAAAAGCATAAAATATAAATACATAAATAAATATTTATAATGCATGGCTAGGAATGCTAAGTGTGTGCTTAAAGCTAGTGCAAGGGGAAACAAGATGGAATCAAGCATAGACAAGCTCGTCACCTGGCTGGACCCCTTAGCCATGAATCCACTTGCTCCAAAAACTGCAAGGACATTATATTGGGATTTGCCTGGTCCATAGATGATGGAGTGACTGTTGCTGAACAAGTGCTGGAATCAGGGATCAATCCAAGGTTTGGAAAATGAAGCCAGGAGTTGAGCCAAGGAGTCAAGATCAGAGAATGCACCTCCATTCCTAGCCCATGTTATTGAGCTAAAGGCCTTTGTGAATAGGTGGGTGGAGGACCTGGCACCAATTAGCTGACCACAGCTATGGTCCAACCTATGGAAGAGACTTACAGATCAGGGAAACCATGCAAGTTCTATCCACTCCAGGTCAGTACTTCCATCTAGTCCAGTAAAGGTTGTCCCAAAGTATGATGAGTACAGTAAAATCTGCTGGGAATCTTCCATTCTGCAGCCAAAGTAGATCATTATAGAGAATGACACCACCAGGGGTGGATGGTGGTCCCTATTTATTCAAAAGCTCCAGATCCAGGGATATGTGGGTAAATAAAATGGCGGCTTCCTGGATGTGAACACCAAAAGAAGCATTACTGCCCACAGTGAAGGGAAACTGGTATGTGATTCAACCTAGTGGTTAAAGAGAAGTTGGAGCAAAACAGGAAGGTGAACATCATTAAGCAAAAGAGCCAAACTGCACGATGCAGGCAACAGAATCCTTGGAGATGGTAGGTGATTACAGGCAGAGACTGTGGGAAGAAAGAAGAAACTCATTCTACTCCTCCTGGCATCCAGATTACAGATTAACCAATCCTAATGGTAGGTGGTGGGAAGGGGAGGGAATAGAGGGAAGGGAAGGGAGTTTTGAGAAGGGGAAAACATGTAGAGGGTTAGGGTTGTAATGGTCAGTTCCCAGACTGATAAGAATTCAGGAGACACATGAACAACCACTGAGAAGTTCCTTCATTACCAGTGAAGATACTGAGAAAGAAGGAGGAGAAGAAGGATGAAAGGGAGAAGAGAAGGAGGAGAAGTATGGAATGGAGAGGAGAAGGAGAAGGAGAGGGAGAAGAATGGAAGGAAGAGGAGAAGGAGAAGGAGAAGGAGTAGGAGAAGGAGAAGGAGAAGGAGAAGGAGAAGGAGAAGGAGAAGGAGAAGGAGAAGGAGAAGAATTGAAGGGAAAGGAGAAGGAGGAGAAGGAGGAGGGATTTTTTTAGATTGTTTTGTACAGTTGTTCAGTAAGATTAATGTTCACTAAAATCCTGATTTATAGAAAAGTCTGTTCAGTTCTAATCTTGTGTCATGACTTTTCTTCTCCTCTGCAGAAGTAATCTGAAAGTCTGGGTGAGACACCAAGTCAGCGTATTAATATTTGAGTTCTAGCACTTCAGTCTGAAGATGTGAAAATGGAGGCCTCTCATGTATTTTTTTTTTCCTTTACTATAAAAGACTGACTAAATGAATGAATCAATAAATATGTCCTTGGCCACAGAAAATTAGCATGTTAGAGAAGTATCTAGGCTAGAATCTGTGCTACCTCACTTGCTGTCTTCAAGCTATGTCTTTTTTTCCCCCTTTTTTTACCTAGTTTTCTATCTGCAAGTTCTACAAGCTGATGTGGTACAACCAAGACATGGATTCAATACATCTTGGGCTTCTACCTGTCATCAGCACCCACATCTCAACAAAGCCAACCTAAAAGATTCCATTGGAGTTGGGAGGCCAATAAATTTAAAACAATAATAATAATAATAATAATAATAATAATAATAATAATAGTGGTAGTAGTAGTAGTAGTAATAATAATAATAATAATAATTCAAAAATAACATACTTGAGATGATTCTGTTAGATCTAAATGTGATTCTTAATAAAAAGGCACATTCAGTTAGCTGCTTCTTTCCTTTCTCCCTCTGCTGGCCACTTCTGAAATAGTTGTCTTTTTTCAAAGAAGTTGGGATTTTTTTCCCCCTACAAAAGATGGTTTTTATAACCCTATCCACAGAGCTCAGTAGATTAGCTTTGTTTTTCATTTCCTGAAATACGATTTAGAATTAATCATTTTAAAAAAAATATTTTCACAAAAAGCATTGTCCAGCATTTACAGCCAGCATCCCCATCATGTTCTCAATTAATCTAGTGCCAGAGATTGCTGCAGTGTTTTTTTCAGGAGGAACATGTTTTTTTTTTAACATGGACTGTAAAGCAGTCTTCCATCTATTTCTCTCCATTCTCACTTTTTACCCTTACGTTTTGTCTGAGTTTCTGTTCTCAGCCAAAAACCTGTAGGAAACAAACATAATTTTTGGAATGTTGTTCCTCTGTTGGTTCCTTCTCAAGCTGTGTTGTTGTTGTTTATTCGTTTAGTCGCTTCCGACTCTTCGTGACTTCATGGACCAGCCCACGCCAGAGCTTCCTGTCGGTCGTCAACACCCCCAGCTCCCCCAGGGACGAGTCCGTCACCTCTAGAATATCTCAAGCTGTGAAGTTTTACAAAGAGACGAAGGAGCCGTTTTGCCCCACTCACACATTGGCTCTAAAGCTGCTTATCTCCATGATGTTGGTGCATTGAGTGAATGGAGTCTAGCCTTATGCCAGTTTATCTAACAGCTGACCATAGCATAGCTTGTGATAATGTAGGGGAAGAAGGAGGAGGGGAAGGTGGAGAAGGTGGAGGGGATGGCCTTGAACAATGGCAGAAAGGGCCACTACCAAGGCAATGGTCAGATAAGAGGTGCTTGAGCCCCAGCCAAGAAACTAACTTTAGAAAATGTCTTAGACAAGCCCCTCCCTAGATAAAGTGAGGGAGGGGAAGTGCATCAAGACTTGTCAGATTCTGTAAACTACAGATGTTGCAATAGAAGTAGTCCTGACTTGCATGGCATTGGTTCCTTAGTCTGGTCTACCTTATAAGAGTGAGTTAAGAAGGGGAAGGGGAAGGGGAAGGGGAAGGGGAGGAGGAGGAGGAGGCCGCCTTTCCATTCTTTCTGTGGTTGTTGATCAACGATTTGGAGACGGATGATTTCTCCCAGCAGCTGCACACAGCCACCTCTGTGCAAGAAAAGAATTTATGACATGCAGAAAATAATTCCTGCAATCTCCTATTACTGTAACAGAAACAAATGTTTATGCAGTTGTTCTACCATTGTATGTTTGTGTGTGTGTTTTCATTTTGTTTTCTGCCTTGGATTTGGTTTTCATTATTTTGTTCTGTTTGGTTTGGTTTTTCCCTGTGTCCTAAAAACCTTGGTGGAATCTGAATGCAGAATATCAGGCCATCTTCTAATATATGCAGCATAATCTTCTTAAAATGAGTTTTCACTTCAAGGAACAGAAGGGTTTAGAAATAAGCAGCATTATTTTCCCTCTTTTTCTGTATTCCCATCTCATTATATTTCTGACCATTTTGTTCTGGAGAACATTGCAGCATCATTAGTGAAGGAGAAGTTGGCTAGTGGGCTCAATCCAATGATTAGTCGTACTCCAAAGGGAAGGTCAGACTTAGCATCCTTGGCAAAGGTGTAGAAGGGCAGCTGGCTTTCTATCTGGGAGCAGGGCAGCAAATCCAGATTGAGGCAGAAGCTTCAACTAATCTGGACTACCATCATCCCAAGCCATTTCTGCTCCTGGCCAGAGGCAAATGTATTCAAGGGTTCATTCCCTTGGCCTGCATTTTCCTCATTCAGTTTGAGAATAAATTGATTTTAAATTTCAAAAGAGAAGGAAGATGGTTGAAATTCTTCTGGGTGCAGTGGAATGTTCTGGGATGAATTTAGTGACAGGAGGGACAAAAAGTGGGTTATGAAATCCTGCCTTTTCACTGGACGATCAAGTCTCCAGCCATTTTCAGCTGCTGCACCTTTCCCACTTTTCATTCAATCTCAGGTGAAGATCTCACAAGTGTTCTTCCTTAAAAAAAAAAAAAATCCTAAATTGGGAGTTGTAAACCACCAGGGAGACTTCAGAGTGATGAGACACTACAGCGTGTCACAAAAGCCTAGCAGCAGCAGCACCCTGTGCACTTCCAGCAATAAAGTAAGCTGAAAAGCATTACCACAAGAAATGAAAAAGAAAAGGAAAGGAAAGAAAGAAAAACCCAGACACTAATTTGCATCACTCTGAGAGCCAGGTAGAAAAACAAAAAAAAACCTTCTGAGAGATTTCCAACTGTAAGATGCATGATAATAGTGGACAGAAAGCTTTGTTCCATCCTGATTCACAGCACTCCTTGATTCTTCTTTTCTCTCTCATATGGTCATGTCAGTCCTCAGGACTATCATCTTAAAAGACTCTCGTCACTAGCAAGCAAAGGGGTAGACAGGAAATTCAGATGAAGGTGGCTTCATTCCCTGTATGCCAAGCTTATCCACTGCTTCAGAGTGCAAGACTTGAAAAATGAATTTAAGTTACAGGAAATCTCATACCTTCCTAATAATAAAACATTTCAGTAGTGGAGCCAGTGTTCCAGAGAGGTGGTCTGGATGTGTTGACATTGGATGTGTTGACAGCCATCTATCTCAATGGCTTCTTCCATCTCTGGGGTTCTGTGATGCTGTGATGATATGATATGATAGCACCCCCCAACTATACGAAAAGAATTTGAAAATCAAGGCTTGTTCTTTCTCATCCCAGAATAAAGGAGAGTGAAATAGATCTAACTTATAGGAAGGCAGATTCTGGTTGAATATTAGGAATGTTCGACAGTAGAACCATTGACCCAGAGAGGTGATGAGCAACCCTTCATTGAAGGTATTCAAGGAGAAGCTTCATGGGCCTTCTGGAAGGGTCCCTTCCAGTTTCCATTGATTCCTATCACCTGAAAGGGTGTCATACAGACCTTACTCTACTTTTTCAGTGTACAGTATATGGAGGACAGCTTCCCCATTAAATGTTAAATAAAACTTTCTAACAGCAGGAGCAGTTGGATGGTGGTAGACTCCCCTTCACTGGATGTGTTCAAGTGGAGGCTGGACAGCCATCTATATGGGATTATTTAATTATTATTATTTAATTTGGACTCCTTAAATCAGCAGAGGAATAGTCTTTTCAGTTCAAGCATTCTATGATGTATCATCAGGGCATTCATACTTCTGGACTTTCTGTTATAGGATGGAGGACAGGCGTATTAAGTCAGGAGGTCATATGTCTACAATATGATATGCTTGAATACCACAATGAATGGAACATAATGTTGGAAGAAAGACTATGGTAAACACAACAACAACAACAACAACAAAACACTCTTTTAACATCTTCTATGCTCTATCTCCACTTCTCTTTGTTCTTCTCCTGCAAGAAACTTCTGTGAAAGGAACAATTACTTCTCAGCAGAAGCCAGACTGCTCATTTATGGAAGACTTCTGAAATTAATTCAAGAATTAGGAGGGGGGGGAAATAAAAGCAAGGAACACAAAGTTGCTCATACCTGCCACATTCTCAGAAAATTCTTCTCTGCTTCCAAATGAGTAACAGTAGGTAAGCTTGTGACTGACCTTAGATGCCTTCTGGGAAGAAAAGGTATTGCCTCCAAATTGTCACATCTCGGGGTGGGTGTAGGTGGGGTGAATGGATAAAACATTGAAATAATGGTTGAATATATATAGTTTTCCCTCTGCAGCATCAAATGGAAATTTCACTTAGAGAGGTTGACAGTTGGATTGCTGATAATGACGGCCTGTCTATGAAACCTTAAACCAGCCCCTTGGTGTAATTGTATGTTCTGACCTTCTACAGACCCATTTATACCAAATAAGTAAATATCTAAAGAAATAAACTGAGCCTCACTTTTGACGTAAAGCACACAGTGGAAATTACCCTCATTTAAGCTGAAAGCATAGCGCTGCAAGTCTCCAAAGACACAAATAATTGGGGCCACTTCCAATTCTTTGCAAGCAGAACTTGAAAAGAAATTGGTAGAGGAGAAAAAGAGAGAGGTAAAAAAAAAAAAAAAGTTGCATGGCAGAAAATATGTTTCTTGTTGATTCTTTGCATTAACCACTTAGTTAAAATGGATAGTGTGGATGGTGAGAGCAAGGTCAGACTCCTCTGAGTAAGAGAGGAGACACCTTGTTGGTTGGTGCTTCAAGAATCCGAGCAGAAGCAAGGGAGAAAAGTGACATCACATGCACCATAATGTCATTGTGGCTTGTATGAGCAGAGAGAAGGAGTTTTACTCTATTCCTGAAGAGGAGTTAGAAGGAGAAAACATCTTGGCCGGATGGCGGAAGGTGGAGAGAAGACCAGGTTCTATTTGGGGTGAGGTTGCTCAAGCTTTTCTGCACAATCTGTTTAGCTATCAGGCACCCTAAGCCTTTTCAAGAAGGCCCAATGAAGGACTGTCTCCATTTGGACTCTGTCAGAAACTTCAGAGGAACACCTGAACATAAACACTGCCTTCTGAAGCAAGAGGACACCAAGTCCCACGCTTGTCCTAACTCATTTGTTTTATGAGAGTTCCTTTTAATCCAGGGAGATCTGTGCTTCAGGTCAATTGCTGTACCTTTGCTAGAAGCTCTAGGCCTGAGAGTTGAAAGGATAGTTGAAAATAAAGCTATCTCCTGCCCTATTACTTTTCTGTGTGGTCCTCTGAGAACCCTTGCTTCTACGGCTGAAGCAACCAGCAGGAGATGGCCTATACCACAGATAGCTGCCAGTGATGGAAGGACTAGTTGCTTTGCACAAGGTTCCTGACCCTGAACACGAACCTTTCAAATGACAGGCCAACTGACTTGATGAAATGCCAATGTTAGCATTGTAGTGGGTGGGATGAGTCCTCGGGTGGGGAGGAAGGATCATTTTTTGTGTGTGTTTGTATAACATCCATCTCTTATGACATATGCATGCCATGCACCATGTTCCTGCATCTTTCACTACTGGCCTTGCAGGCTGGGGCTGTTGTATGGTGTTTCAGCAAGATCTGAACCATTACCAAGTATGTTCTCATGTGTAATGCATTTAAGGAGCCACGTAAGCACATGGCACAATAATTCCTGTAATGCTCTAAACTAAGTCAGGAGTATTTACATTAGACATGAAAGTGCTTTAGTTTACTTTCTTGGTAATCCTCACAACAACTTTGAAAGGTTGAGCCATATTATTATCCCCAATATTTAAATTTCAAATTCAGTCTACTGATCTCATGGTTTATGATGGATATCTATTACTGTAGGATCAAAGAAAATGGATCTTTCTGCATACCAATTACTAGCGAGAAAAAGTAGTATTTTGCTTGCCTTCATTGACTGATTTTGACACCTCATTGGATTAGAAAGTTCCCCATCTCCACCACAGGACTTCTTATATTCTTATTATCTGAAGGTGACAGTATTACACTGAATAGGGAAATTCCTTAAGATTGTAGAACCCTTGGGTTGAAAGATATCCATCAAGTCAATCTTCCTGTTCAGGGCTGAAAATTTCCTTCAATCTCTATAGCCCTGCTTTAGGCCTCCACAATCCTGCTATCCTCCTGTGAATTATAAACCCAGAACACTGGCATGTGACAAAGGCCCTGACAGAACGATGTCCCAACCCAGGCTCCAGGTTGGCAAGATGGGGCTGCTGGATGTCTCCCACCAAAGAAAGAGCCTCTAGTTGGACTGAAGGGCCCTCTGCCTGGTGTTCCCAACAGCACCCCAACTCCCTTCTGCACCTGTTCTGGGTACCACTCCTGGTTGTTCCACCTTAGGCCAACAGAACCCCAAACTTTCCCACCTGTGATAGACTACACTAACCCAGCTGGTTCTCAGGAAGGAAGGAGTGCATTCCAAGGAAGAGGGCAAGATAAAAGAAGACACAGTCCAGAGATGGAATGTGAGAAGAATAAGAGCTTCAGAATAGCCCCGCCCTAGAGCCTTCCCAGGTTATTTCCCCCTAGGTTAGGTAGAGTAGCTTGAGTCTGGCAAATATACGGTTTGAGCAAATAAAGAACTGAACTTGGCTGGATTGATTCTATGTTGTTCTGGGCTAGGTCTGACATCACCCCCACCCCTGGTCCAGGGAAGCCAAAGAGGCCATGCTGTGAAGTCCTCCTCAATACCAGACCTTGCTTGGCCACCAGTCTTCCCACAGTTGGCCTTGCCTCCTTGGCCACCAGTCTCTCAGCACCAGTATCACCATGTCACAGCAACCTGCAGCTCCACCACTTCCACCATCCTCTTTGCTGGCAGCCCTGCCACCTTAAACCAGCCTAGGGGCTGCACTGCTTTCAGCCACTCTCACAGCACTCTCTCAACCCTCATCTACCTCAGCAGCAATGTCTTGGCTCTGCATGGCTCCAGCTGCTCTCAGCATGACACTAGTCTGCTAGCCCACTGGCCTGTTGGACTCAGTCCATAGCTCCACCAGGACTGCTTCTGGTGCCCAGAGTGAGTTTCAAGGCCAACTGAGACTCCAGGTTCTGCTGTGCAATTTCCTGATAGCTCCCTTCTTCTCGCCACCATTGTCTGTCATTCCTCCCCAATGCTGAAAATCCCATGTTGAAAAAATCAAGTAGCAGAGTTCTGAAGCAGTAGACTATATCAATGTAGATTGAAAATTAGGGAGTTGTTTTGAATATTTCTCTACATTTAAAAAGGGGGGAGATGGAACCTATCAGTAAAGGTTTTAACTTCACCTCTTCCCTTTTGTAATATAAGCAATTCTGGCCACAAGAAACAAGAACCATGCAGATATGTCAGCAAAACTCAAAAAAATATTTTATTATTAAAAATGTGGATGGTGCTTACATATATATTTTTAAAAAATCAATAAGATACAATAAAAACAACCTAAAAACTAAATAGCAGTATAATAAAAATCAAGAGGCATTAAAAACTATTTCAGTTGGCCAAGAAACAAGAAACTGATATTTAAAATGCAATGGCACAAAAAAGCAGCCAGGTATCCCAACAGGGACAATTCTTTATTTTATAGCTGATAAATCTACCAAAAAAGTATGGAGTGTTGACTTTCCAGATGATCCTAATGCTGTGTTGTTCCATCAGCCAGGATCTAGTATCTTCTGAATTGTTTCAGGAGCAGACTTAGGTAGAAAGCATTATAGCAACCTAACCTAGAAGTTACTTCCAGTCCTTTGACCTGAGAAGTCAGGAGCATTGGATACGTAACATTTTAAACCAGGTTAGAACCAAGGACAAGGTCCCAATCTTAGCTCTTTCTCCTGAACCTTCTCAACCTCTCAGTCTACCTGATCCTAGCCAATGATATTACTTTGCTTCTCAAGAGAGAGAAAGATTGTCCTTCTTTCCCTTTTTTCTCCTCCACAACTGATCAGATAGATGGATTGTGGTAGCCATGGGAAATGTGTATTTCCTAAGGTCTATTCCTAAGCAGCCTTAGGAAAAGTGCCTTTCCTCAGACCCAGGAAGCTGTTGGTGTCAGGGAATTCTCCCTGCCTTATCTTTTCCAACTACCAGACTGTACATAACTGTATGGTTATAGTAAAGCTGTAAGTTTATCTTCTAAAAATCAACAAGTATGATTCAGTGGAGAAAGTTTGGGGAATCAAAAGAAGAATAGGCAGAAAAATGCTGGCTAGGTGAAAGAAGATTTGGGAGGCCAAAGTGAGCGGACTCATATCAAACATCAGTTCACCCAATTGCTAAGCTGATTTATTGCACGCTGTGAAAAGTCACCCTAATGTTGCATTTATCCGAACACCCTCCCCTTTTCTTCTGTCACTGAAACCCAAAAAGATGGGGCTGAGATAGATTTCAGAAACGTCATTGGCACAATTAAATCTCTCTGAACACTGGCATTCTTGGGTGTTACACTGCTGTCTAGAAGATCAATTTATTTAGCTTGTGCTAGAAATAAGGAAGAGAGAGAGAGAAAGCAGGATGTAAAGCATGCTATCAGCAAATTCATTACAAAAGCAAATATTGGGGTTGAAATCAGGTAACAGCTGCATTCATTACTGCATTAGCCACTTTCTGGGCTCGCACAAGGCACCGAGCTATAAACTAAGCAATGGGGTGGGTTTCTGCAAAACATTAAGTTAGACAATACCCAACACACGATTAAGTATCGCCTGTTGTGTAAATGTATCCCCCAGGTCCTCATCTGATCCTACTGAAGCATGTCATGCCAAGTCATGCAATGGCTTCTTTTAGACTTCATAAACTCTGTCATGTTTTCCTCACCAGAAAAATAAATGCTCCTGCCTCTCTTAATTGATTATGTGTCACCACGTCAACCACATAGATAGATGTTCTCCACGACAATCTGTCCCCAGCCTGGTCCTTCAGGTTTTCCAAAGTGCCACTGTAACTGAATCCATCCACCTTGCTGCTAGTCATCCTCTTCTCTTTCCTTCCACCATTTCCAGCATCATAACCTACTCCAGATACCTTCCTTTCTTAGACACTACAGGTAGTCCTCGCTTAATGACAATTGGGGCCGGAATTCAGGTTGCTAAGCCATGTGGCCATTAAGCAAATCCGGACCTGATTTTATGACCATTTTTGTAGTGGTCGTTAAGTGAACCATATGGTTATTAAGCAAACCACATGATCATTAAGCAAATCACACAGTTTCCTATTGATTTGGCTTATCGGGAGCTGGCTGGGAAGGTTAAAAATGGTGATCATGTGACTGTGGGATGCTGCAACTGTCACAAATGCATGATGGTTGCCAAGCACCTGAATTGCAATCATGTGACTATGGGGAGTGCTGTGACGGTCCTAAGTGTGAGGAATGGTCATAAGTTGTTTTTTTCAGTGCCATCATAACTCTGGACTGTCACTAAATGAATGGCCATTAAGCAAGGACTACCTGTTTTACACAAGAAGGCATGCCTTGAAGGTTTGCTTAGAATGACTAGAAAAGTTGCAGTCCTATGCTAAGGAAAGCACACAAAATCTGGATGAAGTCTACCACCTTGATGCACAAAAGATGAGAGATCTGAAAACAAACAAGGCCAATCCAGAGCAACCCTTGCTCTTGCGGACTTGTATTCAAGAACGGAAGAAAGTCGCCAAGTGCAATTTTCAAATCCTGTCCTGAAGTGCTGCATTTCCAGGTAGGTCCGAAGGATGTTTATCTGGGCCTGACGTTATAAGATTAGGGCGAACCGTGCTCGACACCCATCATTCACAAGGCATCTTTGATTTTCTCTCTTTAGGCATGCAAGTGGCCTAGAAGACGTCAAGGTAAATGTTGAATGTATTGAGGGAGGGAGGGGGGTTTAAATAGGAGCTCACACAGGGCCTGGATCCAATTTCCTTCCAAAATATGCAGGGAGTGGAAGATTTCGCCATATCTTAACTTTTGTAGACAGCTGCTTGCAGCAGCACTCTGACCTCGTGTGTTGCCTTGCAAAATGTGATCTCCTGATATAATAATAATAATAATAATAATAATAATAATAATAATAATAATAATAATAATAAAAATAAAAAACAAGATCTCCGCCTGTTTACTTCAACCCTCCTTCAGCCCAGAAATATAGCTTATTGCAAGAGGGCAGCACTTTTTGCTGCTGTTGTTAAAAAAACAGGAGTCAGAACCCCAGGCTGATTTATTGTCAATGGCCCTTAGAGTTACCTGTAGGACTGTCTCTAACTTTTCCCTGCTCTTCTCTTGTAATAAAACCAGAGCACTGAACTTAATCCATGAAAAGAATGTGCTCAGGCAGCCTTCCTTGCTTCGGGGATGACCCTGTTCTCATCTGTGAAATTTCTGAACATATATGTACGTAATTTTGTAAGTGGAACAACACATTCCAAGCGATGGTGACCTATAAAAAATCCCTTTATCAGTTTGCATAATGTAAAAGTGGTTTGTGTGTGTGTGTGTGTGTTTGGAGGGGGGAGAGGGGGAGGCAGAGACAAAGAACACAGAAAGTGTCTTAGTATGCAAGTAAAAAAGAGATACAGGCAACTTTTAAAATGTTCTAGGAGAGACACCATTTTTACATTAAATACTAAAGTATTAAAGTTCTGAAACAAGTGAGTTACTTAATCCCCCATGCATTAAAATTAATTTTTCATCTCCTTATCTGAGTGGGTCCCCTACCTGCATTCGAAGCACCTATTTAATATTTTATTTGCCTCAAAGGGGTAGAATTCTGCACTCTGACCTCCTAACATTCCCTAGAAAGTAAAACTATTGTTGCTTTTCCCCAACCCCTCCTCTTTTCCTTTTTCTTGTTGGAGAAAAGGAAACAATGTGGAAGTTGTCACAAGGAGACAGCTGGTGTTTGCAGTGGGACAGTGGGAGAAGTAGGCGGTAAGATATATTTATGAAATCAGCAGGATCAGAATAGAAGCAAGTCAGAATAAGATATAGGATTGAAGACCAAGAAACCAGAAAGTAACTGTAAACATTTTCCCTTATTGTTCATCCTATTTGGTGGTCCTGTTAGTGATTTCCCATCCACTTCCCTGCTCACCACAAAATAAGTTCTTGTATTCAATCAGCTTTTTCCATCACTTATTTTGCTCTTCTTTTGCTTCTGGTAATTTGTCAGAAATTCCCTGAGCCAAGCACCTCTCTCCATGTTCTTAGAGATTCCTTCTGTTTAATTTAAAGCCAAGTGCCCATGGCGTTTCAAAGCTCTCCTCCAAATTTGTGAACAGGAGGTAGCATGGAAAATTTCTCCATAGGTCTCCAGGGGAAGAGATGGTGGAGGTGTGGATTCAATGGCCTTGACACTTCAGCACCTCATGGCCCACTGACCCCAAGGGGCCAGAAAAGTGTAGATAGAAAGGTTTGCTTTTTGCTTAAGAGATTGCTAATCTGAGGTGACTTCCTTCTGTTTTTCTTCTCCAGTTCACAAGTATGAAACACATGCTCTTGGGCTCTCATCCTGGTAGGATGTAATCAGGTCAGCCCTGAGCTTTGCATTAATGTATCTCTTTTCTGTTATAGCCATAAAATAGGCTCCATGGAGCAGATTTATGCACTCAGGAACACTTACATACACTTAAAAAACACTTCAACCTCCCAGAAGAAGGGTGTCTCAAATGACTTTTTAAAAATAGGACTTCTTCATAGATCACTTCTACTGCATGGGGATGGAGACAGTGGAACATAGGATGAACTTTCTTGGGATTAAGAAGAAATAGAGGATGTTAAGGCAGGTTGGACTGCAGAAAAAGAGAATGTATTACAAAAACTTTCCATCTACGGAAGCCTCTCCCAGCCTTCTCATTACTGAATAAGTTCAGGAATGCAAACTCCACCCAGGAACATGTCAAAGAAATTCTCTTCAAAGTATCTTTCTTCAAACTGATAGAATTGACAGCGGAAAAAAAAAAAAAATGAAGAAGAATTTTATTAGAGATATGCAAATGATGTCAACTCTGAATCTTTCCCAGCTTGAAACAGACTGCTCCCGCTTCTTAGCAATGTTCCTATCTTGTCAAGAGTATCTTAGCTTTGAGGGTGAAGTGGCCTATTTTTCATATCAGTCCACCTCTGGTAAGGTTGCAACTGCATCAGAACATTTCCAGAGAAATCAGAACAGCCGGTACCTAGCTCCAATCATTTTGGACATCAAATGGTTTGCTCACCTCCAAATAGCCCTGTGTAGCTCCACTTTAACACTTAATCCTCCCCTCACCCCAAAACTAATTTGTAAAATGTGTTAGTCCCCTTTTATCTATCTTCTTCACTTCCTTTCTTTCTTTGCTATTCCCTTTGCAGTCAGTAAATTCTTTGGGGCAAGGATCTGTCATTCTTTTTCTCCTGACTTGTTATGCTCAATCACACAGGATTTCAGTCATGCACATTGTCTTTATTTTCCACATGGCTCATATTCATGTGGTAATAAAAAAAAAAGATCTACAGAGGCTTTTTACTTACATAGGGATAAACTGTATGCAAATGCCATTCCAAGACTACAGAACAGGATTGAATAATCAGTCAGAAAAAAAAAAGTATTCCTGTTTATGGTTTCTTAGGCATTCCCCATCTCCATACATAATTTCAGTTGTTTCAACAATTACACCTACTTTATTTGTTGCATGGTTGAAAAATGCCTATTGAATAAGTTTAAGGGCCAGATGAATTTTATTCTGGGGTACTGAAGAAACTTGCTGATGGTCTAGCTGCATATTTATTCATTATCCTAGACCAATCCTGGAGAACAAGTGAAATTCCAGAGAACTAAAGAAAGGCAGATGCTGTCCCTATCTTCAGAAAGGGTGGAAAGAAACTACAAATGATGAGAAGACTTGAAAGGAGTTCTTAAAAATATTGATCTCTAAACATCTCAAAAGCAATGCAGGAATTACCAGAAATTAGCATGGATTTGTCAAGAAGCAATCTTGCCAGACTAACTTTATCTCATCAATTAATTTAATTTAACTTAATTTAAATAAGACTTGGTGGTTTAAATTGTCCATTCAGATTCTATGTTTTACTGTAGATACACTATTCAGCCATCCTTTGTAGGGCAGATGTCTCAGACTCAACCAATTTCAGGTAAATGAAATAAGGCAGTTGTCTTTCTGTCTGGAGCACCATGGAAAGAACTTTGGTTTTAGAGTGCAGGAGCCCATTGGTAGAGAAACTGCTAAATAAGAAATAAGCTTGATGCTGCCTGGAGTACCTTAGAGGTTAAGAGTTTTCTTACAGCAGTGGTTCACAACTAGACATGGGATATCCTCAGAGCCTTATGAGATGCCCCAAACTGCCTTCAAGCTATTATTCTTTTGTATGGTCAAAGAGGAAAAGTACAAAACACATGGGTAATTATCATATGAACTGGCCTTAATAAGTTAATGTTAATTACATTTAAATTGAAATTCAAATAAATCAAAACATTGCTCTGTTTTTTCCAGGCCCCTTCTGTTCTTTGAAATTTGGCCTGAGGCATGACATCCAAACCCAAATGTAACCCTTGGCCCTAAAGTGCTTGTGCAACCCATCATAGAGTTATACTGAATAATGGAGAAGCAGACAGATCAATAGTGTTCCTCAGAGTAAGGCAGCCTTTCCTGAGACAATTGAGTTAAGGTCTGTTAGAACCTTCCCAAATGGACTGCCTAGGCTCCCTGGAAATTCTGGGAGGTGAAGTCCCAATATGTCTGGAGGAGTCAGGTTGGAAAGACTCGGAGAAGAAAGGTAACACCATTCAGCTGCAGGGTCACGCAGGTGGGAACATCAAGCCAGCCTTGACTGATCTTGAAAGAGCTAAGCAGGGATGCACTGGTTAGTAGAACTTGAACAGGAGATCAGAAGGAAATTCCAAACCTGTAGCCTAGTCTGATAAATTAAAATAGCATCGCAGAAGAGGACAATGATGGACTATTTCCAGAGTGCTATCAAGCAAATAACCTGGACATGTCTATGTGGTCTCCGAGAGTTAAGCTCAATTGGAGAAGACTTCAGTTCATATTTTACTGAAGCAACAGCTCCTTTGAAAGCATTTTCCTTATTTTTACAGTGTGCAGATACATCACAACATCCATAGACATGTTGAACAGCCAAGCTTAAAACTATTTCCAAAGAATAACATACGATAAAGCAACTTTCTAAATATGTTTGTGTGTGCCTGTATTAACCTGCTTTCCCTCCGTTTATAGTACTCATTTCCCATCTGAAGAGCTTTAAGTAGCCACGATGTACCAATTTTCTCGTGCCACTGCATCAACACAAGCAATAGAAAGCTACTGCTGTTCAGAGATAAATTCTTATTTGGTAGCCCCACTGACAAAAGGATTTTACTCTCAACACTGATGCTAAAACTGGAGTAGGCAAACAATCCTGCATCAGGCCGGTTAGTGCTTAAATCAATGTTCATGTGGTCTGCTGAGGTTTGCCAAGAAATTAAATATGTAAAAGCCTCACTGTTGTGGTTCTTATATTCACATGCTGAGTCTGTATCATTTGATACAACAGGATTTTATGTTTTGGGATCCTCCATAGGCACTGCACTCCTTCCAATAAAGCTGCAATTTTATACCTTCTGGAATAACATTAGATGCGGAGTCCTCTGCCAAGCATTACATAATCACAGACTCCTGATCCCGATCTTCCCACTAAATCCAGATGGATGAAGCCTCTGGGGAATGGAGGTTGGGTTTAGCACTCAGTTTCACGGCTGGTGCCGACTCATCATTTGATTTCATCAGTCTTTTGGGAACGCAAGATGGACTTACCGTTTGGCAGCCTGTGCTAACGGCCTGAAGCCATTGTCACTCAGGGCACCAATCCAGATAGAGTTGTGTGCAAATCTAGGCCTGCATTATTCTCACCTCCATCGCTAAGAAGCTTTTTTACCTTTTATTCTCACAAACTGGAGAATCCGATCTTCTTGTATCAAGGTAGAGGAAGCTCACACTTATTCTCAGGTAGGGCTTGAACAAAACTTGCTCACTATCTTTTAGAAAGACATGTTTGTGTAATAGAAACATTTTCTGTGCTGTGAAACATTTTTTTCCCCTTGGTTTTCCATATGGTCCTCCACTGTCATCCCTGGAGATCCTATAGTCATGTCTGCATCTTGCGATTTTATATCCCTGGTCAAATATTTCAACATTTCAAGACCTTCTGCTTCCAAAAATGGGCTCCTGGTCAATTATGTTGTCTTCTCTTGTTCTCTTTCCTTCTCCAATGTTGTCTTCAGTGGTATCATCACTCAGGTATGTTTATTTTTATTTGCTTATTATGCACTGAGATCATCCCATTCATTATGTCATCACTGATTGATTAGGTTCACCCTGGGATTAATCAGAAAACCTTGTTCTTACTTTCAGTTGATTTCATTTGCTCTTAGGAACATGTCTATTATCTCTGACATCTCAGAATTATTCCATATTGTACGTTGTTTATCAGGAGGCATTACCATGATAAAGTGGAAGTTCTTGTATCTCCCCCTCCCCCTTTGTTTCCCCTCCAGGCTGAATTCTTATCAGATCACTTGTGCAAAACAAGCAATGACAGATTGGAAGAATAAGAAAAAGAAAATAACTGTTGTTATTCATTCTTATACCTGGTAGGTAATTTGGGTGAGGATGAGGACAAAGTTGGTAGTAGCGGAAAAGGAAGAGAATAAGCCAGTCAGATAAATACTTGACACTGGATTTGACACTAAATACTTGACACTGGGTCAACCCAGCCAACACTTTATTTTTTATGAGGACAGGATAAATTGCCTTTCTGTTTATTTAATGTTCTCCCATAAAAGAGAAATGTACAACTTCAGTTCTGAAAAAATTTGAATTTCACATGGTAGCACTGTTTACTTTGCATGCAACTTGCAAACAAAATAAATTTCCCTGCTCTTTGGTTGTTAACCATAGAGAGCTAACAGTCACTTCCCCATCTTGTGATCCTATATCCCAGACCAATGGAGTCAGTTACAGAACACGTCTTCTTCGTTGCCCCTTTAATGGAGACATTTGAAACAGATCCTACCTCTGATTAGTGGACATCCTGGTTGCTCAGGATGAGCAGCATCTGGGCACAGACTCGGCCTATGCCCAGATGCTGCACATAGGCAAACTGCCTTCTACTACAGTGCATGTCACTAGGTTTTGTGCAGCAGCATAGAAGATCCACCAGACCTTGATGGGCCCATTTTCCACTAGCCAAACACATTCTATGTCATGATAATTCATTTAACTTTTAGGTATTATTACTTCTTTGTAATTGTAGATGTTATTATACTTAGATCATCTTAATGTCCATTTTATAATTTAAATATAGACTACACCATGGACCTCACTTATAGATATTAGGTTGTTTTATAAATGTATTTTAACTTTCTCTTAAATTTTCTTTTGTTTATTATCTATTAAGATCGATTTATATATATTTGCTAAGCACTCTGCTTGCACTGGTCTATGACCATAATAAATACATTGATTGACCAGTGGAGACCCCCCCAAACACAATATTTAGAACTATTTCCAACGAAGCAGCCTTGCCACTTATGACAATGTCTTCTCAGTAGCACCTTCTCCCACCCCCTTCAATGACATCAACTATGGCTTGACTGCAGAGCATCCCCGGGAAATGCCACCTTCCCTCGGAGGCCTTTCCTGTGGCCAGATCAATGGTTTCACTTTCAATCTCTTGCCTGTGGTTATAGAAGACTCAAGAGACGTCTCTGTCTGGGACTGCCTCATTTTGTCAATTCCAATTTACCCAGATATTCTTTTACCTTTTGCTAGACAACAAAAGGTTTCAGATCAATAGAAAGCCTCATAAATGCCCTGGAAGGTATTGCTAAGTTTCCTTGCTCCTGTTTCCTAACCCCACAGGGTATGGAGGAAAAGGTTCTTAAACAGTTCAGCTAGTTGGCTTTTAACTGACATAGATCTGAGTTCTTGCTTGGTTATTGTTAGACTACTTCCCATCATGCCTTTAGTTTTCAAGGTTTTTGTGGGCTCCTTTCCTCCAAAATGTTGTTTTTAAAACTCCCTTTCTCTTACATGAACAGAAAGGATGAATTCCCTCCCTCCACCAATACTTGTTTTTAAATATTTTCTCTCTGTACGTGCTATATTTTTTAAGCACTTGAGTAAAGCCTTCCCCCCGCAATGTTTTCAGTCTTTTGAAAGGGAGGAAAATCAACATTTTTCCCCCCACCCAGTGTGGACAAGACTTGCAGTTGGAAGAGACGGTGCCAGAAATTTCTGATCTAGTTTTGATGATGGAGATGATGATGATGATGATGATTCATATAACAATGGGTTTTTTTTTTCTGCCACTGTGATCAACAGTGGCATGTTCTTCAATGTGAATAGCTCAATGAGGAATATGATATAATATACTTCAGTGCGGGAGCATCCAGAGAGGGCAAAAAAGTCAAGCTAGTGGTCATGATGATGTGATTTATGTCCCTCCCCTCTTTAACCTGGACATTTTTTAAAAGCCAGCACCAGTGCTCTTAACTCACAAGAACATTATCATTTAAAAGTGAAATATATTGCAGACAACCTGTTTTCATACTTTCTAAATTTTAATTTATCTTGACATAGTGTTCTGGCTTTGGGCCTGAAAGAAATGCCTCCCATTTTTTGAAGCTGGAATGGATCAGGTGTTTTGCCTTAAGAAGTCACACACAATAAAAAAAAAACAAAGCTTCATCTCTTAAAGTTGAGCTGACCCTTATTTTAGGAGGCATCAGGGACTTCAGAAGAAAGGCTTTGTTTGCTTGATCATTAAACTTTCTAATTGCTAATTTTGGGGCTGCCTCCTGCTTCCAAGCTTACATTCAGCCGAGGAATAACTGGCCACTACAGCAGTTTGGAGGGTCTGCACTGATTTGATCAAGGTCCAGTGAGATCAAGGCAAGTGGAACGGAGTGGTGAAGGTGTTGTCCTAGGACCAGGGAGTCCCAGGTTCAATTTAATCACAGCAGCCTACCTGAAAGAGCTGTTATTTGTCTGGGTGATAAACTAAAGGGAGAGCTCCCTTGAGCATCTGAAGGAAAGATGGGCTATAAATCCAACAAAGAAATAAAGTAGAACAGGGCACACAAACTGTCACTGGGTTTTTCACATTACATGCTCAAATGGGTCAGGTCAAGATCTACCCGCAGCATTCTTATCAATGCAACGCCTGATCAGTATTGACCCGATTAGGTGTCATTCAGGGGGAAGCTGAATGCCTTGTGTGAACACAACCCACTGGGCTGTTTGTGGTTCAGTCTCCAAAATGCAGCAATTTTGTAAGCAGCTTCAACCTGTTGTGGGAACGCAGCAAATTGGAACAGTCATAATTTATGAGCCAAATACAAGATAGGTGTAATTTAAAAAAAAAAAAAAAAAGGAGGAGGAAGGGGGATGTATACTGTCTTAAACTCCTGCCATCAGATACAACTGGAATAAATAAACAATATTCACCAATGTATTCACCTGTATGTCTTTAAAATTTGCTGGAATTCATCCCCACTAAATTTTCAAAGCCCATTACTATTTACTATTTACTATACTATTACATAGGCTTTAATTAGTGAATTGATCCCAGTATTGGCTAAAAGCAGAATAAACAGCCTATAATCATTTTACAGCCATTTGGGATATGTGGATAGTCACAAGATTACACTGCCAACCTCTCAGTCTTGTCCTCTAAATGGCCTTGAAATCCATTACTTGTTCTATCTGCCATTAGCTCTCCTTCTCCTGGGCCGTGGGCATTCTGCTCAGCGGAGAGCGGTCAAGCCATGGGATTTTTTTTTTTTTTTGGTTCAGCTATCTAGCAACTGTTTTCTAACTTTGGTACAACTAAAAAAGAAAAAAGAAAAGGGTGCGGGGGGAGGAATGAAACAGCCACAGGCTGCAGCGGCAACAACGTTTGCTTGTAATTATACTGCTCAGATTGAGGTTTCCCGAATGAGAGGCCAAGTTTTCGTTACCTGTTGGAAGCCCAGATAATACAGGAGAGATGTCTAATCAAAAAACATATTTACCAGCCAATCGCTAACTGAAGGTAGCTGTCAGTCAAGTAGTCTGGCACAGGAGCCCAAGAAACTTTGGATATAAAGCAATAAGACTTTATCATTTAATTTCACGTCTGGAGCAGAGGCTTCCTCCCTTCTGCCTCCATTGTCAAAAAAAAAAAAAAAACACCTAAAATTTAACAAAACAAAACAACAAAACTCATGGAGGTCAGGGCAGCTTAACTTGGTTCTGAGATATGGAAAGAGGACGGGATCATATATGGGCATGTGTGTGAATGTATGTGGGGAGAAGCAGGAAGATTATAATGATGTTCAAATCCTTAAAAGTAGCCTAAAAGAACAAATGACTTTTCTGCATCTCTCCCAGAATCTAGGAGAACAGAAGATGAGATTAGGGGAGAAGATGAGATGGCTGAAGGCAGACAAAGTTGTAATGTTTATGAGGCTTCCGTGGATGACTGAAGTTCACATAGGACAGGTAGTGATGAGGCTGCAGAAGATGCTGGAAGACTTTTCTTGGTGAAGGGCTGTGCGGTGGTGCAGAAATCAAGATCGTATGGAAAGGGACTGGGGAGAGTGAATTAAGGAAGACTGCATTTAGGCACAGTAAGTTTGACCATAGGGAGGCTGATGCTATGGACTGTAAAGCAGAAAAGGAGGGTGTGTCTACACATTGCATACATATCATTCCAACCAGGAGTTAGTTTTAGCAATTAGTGTTGTCAAAGGATCTGCTATTTATAGGTTCAGGGATGAGATGTACTAAGACCAGAAACACAGCAAAATGTCATATGTAAGTTAGATTGCCAATTTAGCTCAGTCTTGTCCATCTTGAGAAATGGTGGCTCTCCTAGGTTTTAGCTAGTAGAGCAAATTAGCAGCAACCTGAAATTTTGTCTACATATATATATATATATATATATATATATATATATATATATATATATAAATGTAATATGGAATCTTGTCCAACATGAACTTGAGTCATTAATAATACAGCAAGGGGGAAAATATGTGCTATGGTTAACCTTAAATTATAACTTACAAAGGGCTTTCTTGCAGTTTTTTGCTTTGATTTATGGGTTCGGTTTATTCTATGCAAATTCATGCACAGCTTCTAATAAGAGGGAGGAGGAAAGATAAAGCAGCCCTGAATATTTTATAAGCTTTCCCACTTACCTTAATTTAGAATTATGGAGCTGAATACGTAAGTAGAGAACAATTACCTATTACTAATCTCCAACATAGTTTATCTATTTCAACCCCAGACATCCTGAGCAATGCAAAACATAACAATTTTACTACCATCACCACTGTAAATATGATAATTAGGTTCACTTTAGAGGTACTTTTTGCTGATTCATGAGAAGATGCATAGTGTAATATAATCAGACAATGTTGTGCTATTGTTTTATATCCCTTTTAAAAATAATAATGCCTCTGGCTGGGTATTTTATCCATTGGACTCAATAACAGCAGCACTTTGAGGGCAGAGCTTGGGTGATAGTTGGAGTGTGATGGGTCCCCTCCCCACCATTTCCCTGGGGCATTTTTCAACTTTATGAGCAGAGCATCACATGTTCTGGGTTTTCAAACACAGACGACTGCAGTTGCTCTCTTGCACCACCAGTTTGGCTTCTTTCCACCTGCAATTCACCAATGAGCTCCTTCCTGCCAGACCATCTAAGTTACTTGCTTTTCTTCCAAAACCTTCATCAAAACTCTATTTTTCCCCCTTTGGGTGGTCTTCTTAGATCTCGGGTTTCAGGGGCTTCCCATCGTTGGCCTCTTCAAGAAGATAGAGTTTCCCATTTTCTTGTTATGGGATTAGAACATGCACCAAGTAATCTTCATTTCCTGCTTTTTCTAATTTCTGATCTTTGTATGGGATTGGATGCATGTCACCTTTGCAGCTGTTTTCACTTCCATTATGTTCCACCATGGCTCTTCCCAGCCCCCATTTTAGGAAGGCCCATTTAAAGCACTGGAAAGAGCTTCATTGCTGAACTCAGATTATTTCTTTACAGTATTTCTGGCATGCCTGCTCATTTGTTTTGTTTGCATTAATGCAGGCAGCAAAGAAAAGGGAAGGAGAAAGTGATGCAGCAGTATATAGAAGCTACACAAAGCTTTTTTTTTTTTTTAATTTGATCAGTTCTGGTGTCTCCCCTCTCCCCCATTTAAAAAAAAAATGCATACATCTGTACTGATAATGCAGAAGGAAGTGTTCAACCCTGGGAGTAGGAAATGTCTCTTTTCCAGCTGAGATCACCATGGGAAGGGCAGTGTGCTGTGTGCTGCTTAAGAATGTGTGCGAGGAGGCATGAAAATGTGTGTTCATATTAAGTATATGGCATCTTCCAAACCACTCAGCCCCCCCTCCCCTGCACACACACAATCCCTGGTCCAAAATGATTGCTTGTCCCAAAGACAGACCTGTCTTCAAATGGACAATTTAGTTCTAGAAAACAGCAGATGCATTTTACTTTATTTATTTCACATTACAGAGGCTATTTCTATAAGAGATTAACTTTGCCATATAGATTTGGAAGAGGTAATGACTGAGGACATCCTGTCATGCTTTGAAGGTAAATCACTGATGCTCTTTGAAAGTGACACAGTGTTTCATTCATCCCTTATTAGTCTAGCTGGTATTTCACTCTGAACCTAACCTCACTGGAAAAATACAGTCCCACTGAGTTGAGCATTGAGTCACCAGGAGGGGAAGAATCTGTTGTGACATTAATTAGAAGGGAGGTTGTTCAGAGAAACATTTTCTTCCATTATAAATGCCAGTGATCAAGGAGATCTCAGGGAAGATGGAGCAATCTCTGGTGTGCAGCTGGACATCTCATAGCTGAGGTCTGGATGAAAGAAAACAAAAGGAAGCCATTCTCTCTTTTTTAAAAACATAATTATTAAGTTTCAAGAGAAGAATAAAAACTACAGAAAAACAAAAAAACACAAAGAAAGAAAAAAAAACTTTAAAGAAGTGCAGAAGCACAAAGGATTTTTTTCAAATTTATGAAAAGATGTGGCTTCCAACATTTAACAGCGAGGATATCCTGTACAAACGTTTTCCATAATTAATCTCTTACTCTGTATTAAACCAAAACACCACATTATTTCTATAAATCATTCCACTTTAACACATAATAAAAATCACTTAGTTACTTCGCCCTCTTATATTAAAATAAAGGAAAAAAAAGTTCATATAAACCTCCTAAACATCTTTCTCCCCTCCAAAAGGGGAAACACCTATTTAATTATTCCCTTTCTACTGCTATTCTATACATTTCTGTCTACTATAATAAGAATCAAATTAAAAAGCATGTAAGTTGTCTGCTTTTATACTTAATAATACAATAATTTTAATAATCCCACTTAATAAACACAAAAAACAAAGACAGTTCAAAACAGTAAATCCAAATCTTTAAAAGCAAATAGCATCAATCAAATGCTTAAAGCAAACCAGATAAACATTCTTCAACCCTTATCCCACTTCAAAATAAACCAGAGCATCTACATATCTCCACAATGTGCACAGAGCTTTTCTCTTGAAATAATCAAACAGCCCGACTGCCCCCCTCAAAGATTCCAGGTTCTTTTCATGGTATTCCACCAGAAGATCAATTTTACTTATGGATGGCAGATCACTCTCTCCCTTAGATTTCTCCAGCTACACTATCCAGTCTTCATCCAGCATCTCAATAAAAACTCCAATCTCACTTTCCGAAGAAACACTTATATCGCTGTTGAATTCCTCAATTTCATCCACCACATCCCCAACCTGACTGGCACATCTTAAATTTCATATTTTCTATGATGTCCTGAATATCTTGCATAAAAACTTGGTAAAAGTCAGAAGAAATCTGTTTAAAATCTTGGTGGAAGTCAGAAAGAATCTGTTTGAAATCCTCCATGTCTCACGCAGTAGATTATGGCACCCCCAGGAACTTAACCAGCAAATGTCAAAGATATGGAAGAGTTCTGGAGTGTGTTTACATAAAGTGAAAGTGAGATAGCAGACAGTTCTCAAGGAAAAGTGAAAACAGAAAGCTGAAGATTCAAATCAGCCAATTCAATGTGTAGGAAAATGCTAATATCTTCAAATTTAATAGAAAAATAATAACAGGAAGACAACTGTTTATTCTCAATCCTCCTTTATATTTGGAAGGAAAACAAAATCCAAAACTTATTTAAAAAAAAAAGTAATCCCAAAAATAATGTCAAGCACCAAGAGAATCAGCTTCTCCTCTCTGTAGAAAGCCTCTCTTGGGGTACATATACTTAAAAAAAATACAAATTGGTGATTTAGAAATAGAGTGGCCAGTCTTAGTGTCCCTTTAAGGCTACAGTGCAGCTTGAAAAGTGGTGACATCCTGCCTCCCAGCTGGCTCTTACCAGTCAAACGTGAAATGCTGTTTGCAACCTTTGGCTGCAAGCAGCTATCCGGAGGACAGATGGGGTGATTCCAGGTAATCTCCTTGATCTGGAGAATCTTTCTCAGCTTCAGAAAAACCTTCCTGAGCCCGAAAAAAGTTACTGCATTGTCAGCTCTGCCCACTGAACCTGCGGGCACAGCCGTTCAGTCCGCCATTCCCACCAGAAGCCCCAAAAGGAAGCCATTCTCCACAAAGTCTTTTCTGGCTGCTGATGGCAGGTGGGGACTTATCAGACTAACAAAATGAAACAAAACAAAAAACACACCTGCTTAATCTGAGAACTGAGTTAATTCATTTTCTGGGTCAGCACAATACTTAGAGGCACAGACTAATCATATCCATTTAAATGCAGCCAAGGTGAATATCAACCAAGATGCATAAGGTGTTCAAATGTATCTGCCAGAACTTTCATGGATCTGGTTTAAGTATGTGTTGTTGTTGTTTTTAAAGACAACCATAGATATGTACCCTGACAGACATGCTGTGGCTGTTCATCAAAAAGTAGAGGGGGAAGGTCAAAAACTAAAATTGAATTAATGTTACTTAGATTTAATTTGCATTCAATATAGTTAATATGGACTCAGGAATTAGCAGCCTCTAACTGACCCTGAGTGGGCTTCGAAGCTAAGAAGGGTTGGCTAAATCTTTTGATGGTAGAATGCTACCAGGGCATGCCAGCACTGGCAGTTAGATTGGGAAGTCAGAAACAAATGGCAGAAGAAGGCATTGGCCAACCACCTCTGTTTTGCTGCCAAAAGAACCACATGGTCATGTCCATGAAGCCATCAGGAATTAAGCTCAACTCATGAGAGGCTTTGCTTTTTAACCAAATTTGGCTGACCTCTAAAAGCTAACCAGGGTCAAGTTTCAGTATTTCAGTGGCAGATCACCAGGAAATCACAGAGCTTAAAGACAGTTGAAAACAAGTCCATCCTGGATTGTGGGTGTCCATGGGTGGGGGAACAAAGAACAAAACATGCAACATAGCATTGCAATGTAAACACCACCTTTTTGTAGCTGTGTTGTGATAGCTCAAGCCAGCATGTAAGGGACAGAGCTTGTGTCATGACGTCACAATGCACAATTCATCATTTTGATGAAATCTCACCTTTCTGCAGATTCCCTTCTTCTGGAGGAAGGCAGGGGCACCCCCCTTTCTTACTGTTGTCAAGAAAAATGCATAGCTATGTCTGTGAAGTCACAAGGAAATTGACTCAAAGGAGATTTAATCTTGATGTGTAATAGGCTTGTTCTCCCATTGTGCATTTCATCATTTTCCCAGTCACACAAAGAGTACAGTTTGGCAACATCTCCTGGTGGTCCCTGGGAACTACACTCAATGCTCTGGGGGCCATATGTGGCCTTGGAGAACCTCAGGTTATGCATCATGGTCCTACACTTTCCATTGGTGGACACCTGTCCTTTTCCTAATGCTGGGGGAGGCCTTATAAAAATGCAGGAGGCTTGGCTGGGTTTGCCCAACATCTTAGACCAGTCTAGAACAGTATTGTGGGACTTGTGCTTATGGGTGATGTGAGAACTCAACCATTGTTTTTAGCATCATGTGTGAACCAAGCCACCACATAGTAAAGGTTTGGGGGGGGGGGGTTGCATGCTTATGCAAAAATAGTGTTAATATGTTTTCTACTACAGATTAAAGTTACTATGGTAACTAATCATTTCGGCAGGGTGAAGAGGTTGAATTTAATTGTCCCTTTTTCACATGTTAATGGTTGCATTGCCTAAGGGAGGAACTTGCCTGGACTTGTTTTGGTTTCAGTTTCCCTTCTGTGTAGGCTTGCAGAGAATATGCAGCTGAGAGAAATCTCTCCTCTCAGCAAACAGCCTTTAAATATGTTTGTTTTCTGTAAATAAAATTATTTTTATAGAAATGCCTGGTGTGTGACTTTTCTGATCTCTCCTGGGCCAAATGCTTTCTAGCACTCTGCCAACAAATAGCAGAAGTGTTTTCTTAACCTGGGTTTAGAGTTAAATCTGTTATGCAAATCCAGGCTGTAGATGGTATATTTTTGTATTGGTCCCTGCTATATCTTGACCCTTCTTTGTCTCCTCTGAAACTCTGGGGAGCAGACATCATGTACAGATGGTCCTCGGCTTCCAACCATTCATTTAATGACTGTTCGAAGTTATGACGATGCTAAAAACAGTGATTTACAACCAGTCCTCGCACTTACAACTGTTGCAGCATCCCCGTGGCCATGTGATCAAAATTTGGGTACGGTGACTAGCATATATTTACAATGGTTGCAGCATCCCGGGGTCATGTGATTGCCATCTGCAACCTTCCCAGACAACTCCCAACAAGCAAAATCCATGGGGAACTGTGTGATTCATTTAACAAACATGGCAAAAAGGTCATAAAATTGGGTGTGAATCACTTAACGACCACATCGCTTAGCAATGGAAGTCCCAGTTGTGGTCATCAGCTGAGGACTACCTGTATGTCAGCTGATCTCCTGGACAGACTCAGGAGCTCTTAGCTTCCACAAGCATCCTGTGTCCTACATTCTAAGACCACACCCTGGGACTCGGGAGCAACTCCTTCCCTTAAGCTCTCCCTCTAGGCTGCTAAGTCTCTCAGTGAAGGAGAGATGCATCTCACTTGTAGATCACGCAGGAACACAAAGGCCTTTGTCAACTTCACATGCTGCAGCAAGATACATTATTATTGCTTCCAAATAATAGATTGAAGAACAAATAAAACTCTTTGCAGGCATACAGTACATGTCTGGGGGAGGCAATTTTGGTCTTGCTCCTTCTGCCCCGTGTCAGAGCATTAAGTGGGTTAGAGAAAATAGGTAGTTTTCTATGCAGTCAGGTCTATGATATTTGAATGTCTATATGTATGACAGGGACGCGGTGGTGCTGCGGGTTAAACCGCTGAGCTGCTGAGCTTGCTGATCGGAAGGTCGGTGGTTCAAATCCGCGTGACGGGGTGAGCTCCCGTTGCTAGTCCCAGCTCCTGCCAACCTAGCAGTTCGAAAACATGCCAATGTGAGTAGATTAATAGGTATCGCTTCAGCGGGCAGTAATGGCGTTCCGTTTAGTCATGTCAGCCACGTGACCACGGAACTGTCTACGACAAATGCCGGCTCTTCAGCTTTGAAACGGAGATGAGCACCGCCCCCTAGAGTCGGACATGACTGGACTTAATGTCAAGGGAAACCTTTACCTTTATATGTATGAAACTGTCTGTGGATAAGGAGGCTTTTTCATCCACCCCCCACAGCATTTAGTTAACTTAAATCAACCTCTCTGTCCTTAAAGTTGGGCTGGCAACAAGGCCCCTAGGATTGGCAGGATGTTTCCAATGCTGCTGGATGCCCCCTGTAAGAGCTCCTGATTTAAATCATTTCATAATCATTTAAAAGGCCCTAACATCTACAAGATCACCAGATCTCTTTGGATTCACATTCTTGTCCTGCAACAATGCCAGAATCATGAGTTTCAGATTAGAATGTGTGAGATTTCAGGTGATCTACCATACCTGGACTGTTAAGCATGGGAAGACCACTAGGTGGAAGGAGAACGATACCACAAACTCTGTTTGCTTCCATCTAGAGGTTGTTTGGCACTTTGCAACCCAGCTATAGTAGCCCTAATGTTAAGCCAGACAGGAAGATAGTCATGTCCCTAAGTTCAAGGAGGTTCATCAGTATGATTGTACAAATCACACAGTGGTATCCTGCTCCTTAAAAGGTTACCATTTTCTGTTTTAAAGTCAAGCTATGGGCTGGGAAAAAGACTTGTTATAACAAAGGTCCACCTCTCTGTTGCCATTTGCAGCATCAGGGAATCATTTAATTCTCATAGTGACTGTAACAGCCACTATGTAGGACAGACAGGCACAAGACTAGCATTGTGCATCCACGAACACCAACTAGCAGTCAGAAGACACGATGAGAACTCCTTAATCTCACAAAACATGGACAGACTCAACCATAGTTTCAACTGGGAAACTGTGAGCATCCTAGACCAAGCTAAATACAAAAACGCCAGAGAATTCCTGGAAGCCTGGCACTCAGACCAAGCAGCCATCAACAGACACATAGAGGTAAACAACATTTACATACCATTCAAAAGAGACAATAGAAAAGCCAAAATACCAGTACATTCCCTTGCCAGTAATCAACACCCAGATATGCAAAGATTAACACCAGGATTAACACCAGATGAACCATCAAACAGCACAATACACCCTAATCAAGGAACTATTAACTCAGACAATCAACCAAGCAGCAAACAGCAGCCCAATCAAAGAACCTCCAAGGAGAGAACAACACCCCCACCAACACAAGCAAGGCAAGCCAAGGTATATAAACTGAGAGCAAGGCCAACTCCCTCTTTGCACTGAAGATGTTGCCTAGCCTGGCAGTGAAACATCTATAAGAAAACAACAAGGCTCAGAGAGCACCAAGGACTCCACAATCATTTAATTTTTCCTAGCAATGCAGACAACAGGATTCATACCCTCCTTGCTTTGAGATACATTCAGTTCCAATCAAAGATAACAGTCCTGGACGATCCAAACCAATGAAGCTACGGTTTGCCCAAGTTTGCTTCTGCTACCGATCCAATGCACTCATCATATGAGTGGGAAGCCCGTGTGGTTTACAGGAAGAATGAATTACACTTTGGTGCCAGCTTCCTATGCAGGGCCAGCCTGAACTTTTTAATAAAGAGTCATTCAAGATGGTCATAGTTTAAAAACGTTAAGTGACAATTATCCACTTGGGGTGTTTGAAAACTGCCTCAAGAATGTAAAATACTTGACCAATCATACCCCGGTTATTTAATGGAGAACTTTGATAATTTAGTTGTCTGGCTCATCATACAACGGACACAGTAAATTCCCTTGAGAAAATGAAACAAAAGGCAGAATATATTCCACTGTAGGGGCTTTAAGGAGGTAAAATTTATGGTTTTCTGTAACAGGGAAGAGGGTTGTTAACTCAATTTCCATTCCAAAGCCTTAATCCTCAAGACTGAACCAACCCCATGCTCATAAATTTACTGTGGCAAACAGAGTGGCGAGTGAGTAGACATGAAATATAGATTTAATAAATAGCTCTCAAATATGGAGAAACTGCTACTCTGTAAGATGTGATGTAGAGTGTGGTAACATGGCATCCCATTGGGCTGGAGGCAAGCTGTGGTTGATTTGATCACCTTCTTTGCCCAGAAAAATTGAAACTCACCTCTAAACAGTAGCTGTACAGCAACGAAAGCAACAGGGATCAAAATGAAACAGTCAATGTATACATAGACTTATTCCTTAACTCTGCTTTCAGACTGTTTAATTAGATAGTGGCTGTATTTGTGTAACCTGGCTTGTTTGGTCATGGGGAGGTCCAAAAAGTCAAACTGGAAGGTGAGATCCCATGACTGAAGGTGCTCAATGCTACTGATGCTTTTTAACATTCATCAGAAGTACATAAAAAGAATGGGGCTTTGATTGCATAGTTGCATCTAGCATCTTGACTTTTTTATCCCCTGCTGTGAACACCCATTTGGCTTATATTAACTTTTAAGTATGTTATGACTTGGCATATTGTGCAACACCAAACCATGTGGTTGGTTTATGGTTCAATATGTTGTGCGAATTAGCTCAAATGTGTTGTATGAACATAAGTATGTAAAGCAGGGCTAAAGGACCTGTTCTTCCAACAGATGTTCTAATTCTTCTCCTCCAACTGAACCCAACTTAAATGACAGGCATGCTCTCACAACCCTTGCTAATATTTACATGCTGATTTAGGCAAAGTTAGCCAAAAGTTTGTTTACATGATTTTTAATTGATATAAATGGACAAATGAGCTTGTAGGCTTGTATTGTGGAAAAAATGCCCATGGAAATATGGAATCAAAGCACTTGGAGATAAATGCAAAAAGTAACTTTTATTGGCATCCACAAACCTGAGTGATCATTGGTTTCCTGGCCAGGGACCACTGAAGAGACCCCAGGAGAACAAGGTTACAGGTTATGGACCCATTCAAATACATACAACCCCCCAGCTGTAAATTGGGTTCCCAGAGCATCACCACCAAAGTTCAGAATCAGTTCAATGATGGCTCAATAAGAATAGCAATGATGGATCTGTGTAATGATGCAATCTCCCAAGGTAACATCCAGCTGGTTAAACAGCAATGCTATTGGGTTGTTGGGCAAGGCTACCCTTGCATCAACTTCGGTATCTGTGCCATCAGCCTTTTACAATCTTGCAACTCACATACAGTGTGTGTAATGCTCATCATGGCTGGTGATAAACAATTCTGGGGGGTGTCATGTTCACTGTTTCAATGTGCACTGTACATCGTAACATTTCACATGCCATGGCGCTGACGCACGTTTCTGTTTGGGAGGGAGCTGCTGTGAAACCTAGTACCAAGCTCTGTACCTATGTTCATTTCAATGGAATGTGTTTGGGTTACGTTATCTGTTCAAGGCCTTTTCCCGCAGACCATCAGAAGCCATTAGGAGCACCTGGGATTGTGAGCTTGGGAAGATTCTACGGGGGGAGGGATCTCATTTGCACCGAGGGTTTTTAGTTTGCATTTGGTGTGCTTTTATCATTCTCAGCTTTCTTTGTGATCCTGCATACTATTCTTTAATAAATCAGATATCTTTGCATTCCTGCTCATGAGTCTGAGAGTGTCTTAGAAAAAGCATTCATTACAGGGGGGCATTCGGTGATAGCATGGATGAAGGAGGGATATCAACATACGTGCTGGTTGTGTAGGTGCCAGTTGAAAAAAGATCCAGTTGAATCCATATAGGATTAGGGCTAGGTTTGGGGTTAAGCTAATCACACACTCTGTGGTTGAATGTCCTTTGATGGGATTAGGTTCAACATATCATTGTTCTGGACATTGCTGATGGAGAGGGAGGGGCCCCTCTCCAGGGGCAGAAGTGCATGCATAGTTCTGATTCTCTTCAGCTTCCTTTCAAGAAATCTCGAAGAGAAACACCTTAACTTTCTGAGCTATTCTAGTAGGAAACGCTGATACTTTCTCCGTTTAGCAGGATTGATGTCAAGATTTAGGACTAAGAACCATGCTGAGATCAGAAGCTTAGCTCTAGTGTTTATTGTTCTGCCCTATAGTACAGAATCCCACGAAAAGTATCAGCAATTCCTACTAGAATAGCTCAGAAAGTTAAGGTGTTTCTCTTCGGGATTTCTTGAAAGGAAGCTGAAGAGAATCAGAACTACCTGTGTGCTTCTCCCCCTGGAGAGAGGCCCCTCCCTCTCCATCAGCAATGTCCAGAACAATCATGTCCCGTAGGTGCTGTGACTGTGTGACTCAAGCATCAGGTGAGGAGGGGGTATGCACATTATATCCAGTTATCATCATGAGCTGGTAACGCCTGCATCATGTGGGGTTTGTTTACTTTGATGATGCCACTGATTAAACAGACAAATAATCCATCATTTAAGTTAGTACACACTATTACTACTACCATCTCTCTGGGTTCCAATAGCATGCCAAACCATGGTTTACTGACTTAACCAAGGTGGCTGGATTCATACAACACACTGAACTATATTTAGCCTAGACTATAGCCTGGATGGATGGATATAGATAGATAGATATTTACCATTTTACCATTTTCAACCTTGGTGTGCACCTGTGCAGTTTTATTACACTACTAAGGAACTTCAGTAGACCTTCTTGATAACAAAAATCCCTTGGTATTCTTCACTTTTCAGAAAGAAATTTCCTTTCATTTTCCCCTCATTCTTTTTTAAAACTACCAGCTTTTGCAACTGGTACCATAGCTATATATGACCATATGACTGACTCTTCACTTCTGCACTCCCAAGAATTGGGGGGAAGGGTGGGAACCACACAGCCTTTCCCATTCCCTTTCTTTCCAGTTATCATCAGAAAACACATTCCCTCTCTAATTGTCCTAACAGTCATGAACCACGCTGAGACGAGGAATAGGTCTCTAGTGCTTTATTACTGCTACATTAGACAGAAAATCCTAACAAACTGAAGAAGCGTGGGAAAAACCCAGACAGATAAACCCGAAAGGTTAAGGCGGGTCTTATCTGTGTCTCTTTGAATGGCTGCTTAATTCCTCAGTACTACACATGTGTTTTACCCCCTGGATAGGGGCCCCCTCCTGCTCGCCATCAGTGCTCATGACATCACCCTCCCCTCCAGATTTACATTCCATTTCAGCTCCCGCCTCTCTAGAGTTCCTCCCTCCCTCCAGGGTCTCATGAGAGTCCATCTCCCCCTCCAAGCTCCCATGGGAACTGGGCAATGATGGAAATTCTTCAAAGGAAAACTCCTCCAAGGACGAATCACTGCTGCTCTCCAGGTCTGATAATGCTTCTGGCCCAGGTGGCTGCTGCTGGAAAATAGCTAGATAAGTAGAAGATTCTTCCCCCCTCCCCCTTGGGAAATGCAAGCCCGAGGTGGAGGGCTGCGGCTCCCCCTCCTCCTCTCGCTCTGGCCTCAGAGCCTCTGGCAGGGGTGGAGGTTGCCAACTTACAAACTCCTCTGCTTGGGATTCCTCTGCTTGCTCAGTCAAGTGAGGAATCTCTGGTAGAGTGCGAGGCTTGGGTTTGTGAGGGAAAAGCTGATGGAATCAATGAACCAGCGTTGGTGCATGTACATCTCTGGCATTCTCCCATGTGCACTCTTCCTCAGGGTACCCTTTCCAGTGTATTAAATATTGGATGCCCCTTCCCCTCCTCCTAGAGTCCAGAATTTCCTCGACTTCATATTCCTCCTCCCCCTCCACAATTACTGGAGGGGGGGGGCAGTTGCGATCGTAAGGCACTTGGGGGAGGGTCCTTGGCTAGCAAGGCTCTGTGAAAAACTGGATGGATTTTCATGGATTCTGGCAGCTTTAAGCAATAAGCCACTGGACTTATCTGCTGTACCACAGTGAAAGGGCCCACAAACTTAGAGTCCAACTTCTTGGAGGGCCTGGTAGAGGTCAGAAACTTGGTTGAGAGCCACACTTTGTCTCCTACCGCAATCTCTGGCCCCTCTTGTCTGTGAGCATCTGCCGCTCTCTTGTAAGCACTCTTTGCCCTGTTCAGCTGCTCCTTTAACAACTCCTGTGCGGCTTGTTGCTCTTTAAGAAAATCAGCTGCGGCTGGAACAGTTCCCTGCTGGGAGGAGGTGGGCAACACCCGAGGGTTAACCCCGTAGAGTGCCTGGAAAGGGGACATCTTGGTAGAGGATTGCACAGAGCTCTTATAAGTAAATTCTTCCATGGGGAGCAGGGCTGGCCAATTGTCTTGCTGATAAGTGGTGTAACACCTGAGATACTGCTGTAACCATTGGTTAATTTTCTCAGCTTGCCCGTTACTAGCAGGATGATGCCATGATGATACGTGGATCTGGACCCCTAATGACTGGAAGAGAGCCCTCCAGAACCTGGAAGTGATCTGAGGGCCTCTGTCACTCACCAAGTTATTTACCATGCCTCTATACCTAAAAACATGGTCCATAAACAACTGTGCTGTGGCTTGCACAGATGGGAGGCCCTTGCAAGGAATAAAATGTGCCATTTTAGTGAAAAGGTCCACCACCACTAGTATGGAAGTCAGCCCCTGGACAGGGGGTAAATCAGTGATGAAATCCATGGAGATTGTATCCCAAGGCCTACTGGGGGTGGGTAATTTTCCTTGACCATGACCTTATTGAGGAAGCTGAAATCATGCGCCACTCTCATGGGTGCCTCCTGAGCTGCTGGTGCAAATGGGTCAGGCTTCTTTGGTACGAAGAATGTAGGAGCAGATGCTGGGGAAGTAGATGGTCGGATGAAACCCTTTTGGAGATTGGAATCCAAGTAATCTTTTAAGGTGGCTAGTTCCTTGGGGGACATGGGATATTATTTCCTTGCTGGAATCTTGGCTTCTGGTATCAACTCAATGGTGCAATCACAGCCCCTATGGGGGGGTAGTGTTGTGGCCTCTTGTTCACTGAAAACGTCTGCGAAATCTGCATACTTGGATGGCGACTGGACCCCCCCTGCTTCTGTGACTGTGTTGGTTGCTGGAGAGAGAAGAGCAGCTTGAATCTTGTGGTGCTGGCATTCCTTAGCTGCAAAGGAGATTGCTCCCGTAGTCCAGTTCAACAATGGGTTGTGGATCTTCAGCCAAGGTGTGCCCAGGACTATAGGCACATTAAGTGATGCAGTAACATAAAGTTGGATCCACTCAGTGTGGTCTCCCGTTGTTAGTTGCAAAGGTTCTGTGAAACTTCGAATCGGTCCTACCTTGAGAGGCTGGCCGTCAATGGTCTCAACTTCTATGGGACATGGCAATTCTATGGTCGGGATGTTCAGGTCTTGTACAGTCTGTACATCAATAAAATTGGTGGAAGCTCTGGAATCCACGAGGGCCTCTAGCTTGACCTGGTGCTCTGGGTTTACGTGCATTATGACTGGTAAGTAGTAAAAGGATTGCCTGGAATCCTCGGAATGAGCCCTTCTTAATTGATTGATCGTCTCCCTGCTGAGCTCTGTGGAGGGAGACCGACGGAGTTTCCCTGGTTGGAAGTCGAGGTGGAGGTGGCTCTTGGTTCTGCTGCTTGCCCTGGGGCTCTTACAGAATTTGCTTGAAGGTAACTCTGGTTCAGTCTGTTGGAAACTCTGCTGGTCTGCTGTTGAAAAACATTGTGCACTGTGTGAGAAAGGTTCTCAACTGTCCTACTTCTCCTCCAAACTTCTCTGGTAAACTGCCCTGGGATCTCAAGACTACTGGCGGAGCTGCTGCTGCTGCTGCTGGCACCGGTTGTGAGTTAATCAGAGCTGGTTGTTGTAACTGCTGTAGCATGGCTGCTTGTCATGTGTTGATCTGGAGATCTACTTGCTGTTGATGTTGTTGCAATGCTGCTGCCAGTTGTTGGATGGCCTGCCGAATTTCCTGGTTTTCCGAAGACATTTTCCCAAATGTCTCTTCCTTTTTTTTTTTTTTTGTTCCTCCCTCTTTCAATGGGAGTAGGGGTTTGTTAGGATTGATGTCCTAACAGCCAGGAACCACGCTGAGACAAGGACTAGGTTTATTACTGCTACATTAGACAGAAAATCCTAACAAACTGAAGAAGCGTGGGAAAAATCCAGACAGATAAACCCGAAAGGTTAAGGCGGGTCTGATCTGTGTCTCTTTGAATGGCTGCTCAACTCCTCAGTACTACACATGTGTTTTACCCCCTGGATAGGGGCCCCCTCCTGCTCGCCATCAGTGCTCATGACACTAATGCCACTTAATTCCTCCCTCTTCATTATTGCCCCCTGAGCTGAGTTCATGGCTGTAATGTATATGCCCTGCCAAACCCTTCAGTATCCTGCTCAGACTATGAGATGGCCAGGCAGAATTACTATGAAATTATTTATTTACAATAACTATTTACAACAGAAAAAAGTCCTTGTAATAGATTAGGCAACGCAATTCAATCAAGACCACCCTGGCAGTAAAGGATGACCAGGCAAGGCTGCAGGTTCAGATTGTGGCAAAATGGCGAGGCAGAACTCAGCTAATTCTCTTATTGAAGCTCTAAGACTTGGTGAAGCTAGAGCACATGGCAAGGAGAAGCCTTGAGGCATGAGTCTGCGAAGAGGCGCACAGGTTGGACTAGGCTGGAGCACTGAGGCTAGGCAAGGCTGGATTGAAGCATCTAGGCAAGGCTCAGATCTGGAGACAAGGCTGGACTTGGCAGGAACGTCACAACAAGGCTCAAAGCTGGAGGCAAGACTGAATTATGCTGGAGCAACGAAATGAGGCTTGGAACTAGATGCAAGGCTGTGCTCAGCAGGGATGGCAAGGGAGGCTCAACTGGAGTGGCATGTGCAGGAAGCAGGTCCAAGACAACAGAGGGGCTAGCTCTGGTTCCATGCTGGCTACGGGCAAGGCTTCCGATTGGTGTAAGGACTCTTCCGCAGATGCTATGAGCTCGAAGGATCGGTTGTCTCTGGCACCTTGTTCTTGGCATGCCTGCCTTTGAAAATGATCCTTTCCATGCCTTTTCTCATCTGCAGCCAATCAAGCTGCTTTCTGATTCACACACTTCTCTGTTCTTCTTTCCTGAGCACTGACTGGAGGATTCAAACCTCTCCCTGAAGTTTGTCCAATCAGTATCTCTGGTTTCTCCCGATCTGCTGAGTCACTTCTGGTTTTTATTTCTCCAAATCCTTCCTGATAAGTTTCATTTTCCCCTTCTGACTCAAGATAAGTTTCATTTTCAGAATCAGAAGCAGGCTCAAACCTCACACACAGTCCCTTAATTTGTAAATGATACCAGCAGTTCTCTATGATGATTTAAATCCAGCTACTTCTTGGGTATGTGGTCTTTATTGTCCAAATCCATGACCACTAACAGACTCCTGACTGTTGGTTTGTCATGTGGGATGGGCCACCATAACATGAACAAAAATTCTAATGTAGAATTGTGGAGTGAGCATAGAAACCAACATAGACAATTGGTAAAGCTGCTGGAGAAGATTCCCTAAAAGCTAATAAAAAATGGAGAGGCTATGCAGTTTGAGTGAACTGAAATTGATTGGCTCCACCATTAGAAGGAAGGTTTTGGAGGCCTTATATGAGTAAGGGACACAAGAACAGTTCATAAAATTACTTATGCTTTAGAGACAGCAGACAGTGACTTCTTACCTCCTCCTCAATTTATCATGAGTAAAGCCTTCTCTGTTTTCCTCCTTTATGCAGATCCCAGATTTCTCAGACAGCATCATCTGCACATCACAAAGGTATCAACTCAAGCAGGCTACATTGGAACTTGAGGCCATGTAATGAAATTGATGACCCATCAACCATGGCTGTCAGAAACCCAGAAAATGGATTGTCGTAGTGTTCTAGCTCAATCCTTTAAGATGGTGGTGAGCAGTCTGCATCAGCATACATGCCTTGACAGATAGGCTTTTTTTGATGTTCAGCACCCTCTATGTCAATGTCCTAACCACCTCCCCCATTGCTAGGAATCCTTTTAAGGAAGTGCAGTGCTTTTAGGGAACTGGCCAACTTTTCATACCTTTAAAAGATGACTGGAGGTGGGGAGCAGGGAGAGCACAGATGAGATCTTTGGACATTTCTCGAAGAAAGGCTAAAAAAAAAATCATTATGAGTCCAGCCAATGGGAGCAAATAATAAGACTCTGGATTCTTTCCCTGGTATTCTATAACTTCCTTTCTATCTTTTTAAAGATTTTATAAGTGCATTAATCCTACTGATTTGAAAACAAACAAGCAACAATATAGATGGAAATTTCACCTTGGCAGCAACACAGTCTTGGGGGAAGGGTGGATATGGGAGTGTTAAAAAAGGATAGGGATACACAATCAGTTGCTGAACCCTGATCTGAAGGATAAGGCCATCAATTGCATATTGCTTCCTATTGTAAGTGGGACATTCATAATCCTACTAAATTCATATCCTACTTAGGGTCTTATGAAGTGATTTGAAACTGAACCATTTCTAAATAGGATTTATTAAAGCTTTGTTAGATATATCTTCTAAAACTAAAGAATCGGACTTCAAAATCTGGATCTCACTTAGTTCAGGATAAGAATGTGTCATGTCAGAACAAAAATAATGATCTTACCTCTAGACTTGATTTATAAATAGAAAACATTTTCCTTCATTTCAACACATTTGTTATATTAATGCATGCAAAAACAAAAGGATGAATGCCATTAAAAAGTCCATAGAAAAAGGCAACAGTGAACTTAAGAAGAAGTTCCATAAAAGATCTCTTATGTAGCCCTACTAATATATTAACTAGAGAAATTCTATTTAGACAAAGTCTAAACTTTTCCATCAAAAATTTAGTAACTTTCAGCAACTGGCTTGTCTCTTTCTGGAATGCAAGTTTCATGTTATGTTTCAATTCCTCAAGAGTTTTCATGGTTTAGACTCCAGTTAGCACAATAAAGTGACCTTGATGTGGTTGCCTTTTTTCCAGTCTTGTATGCGTGTTAAAGAGAAAGAAGCCTCATAGCGTCTCAAGTGTAGACATAATTTGGATTGATCCAAGAATTTCCCTTCCATTTCTGGCAGTTTCTTCTAGAGGCCATGAGGTTATCAAGCCTCATAAGCAGGACTAAATGAGAAGCATATCCAGAAAGAAGCCACAGTTATGGACAAACAAGTAAAAGAAGGTGAGAATGACCAATAAGGAAAATCAATTACTATTACATCTATTTTCTATGTCAGAAATAAACAAAGTCTCTCAGACAACAAAATAAAAGCTCTTTAAAAGCAGTGATAAAACTTTAAAGCAGCGATAAAGCCCAGAACTTTAATAAAAGAAGTTGTATAATGCCACATTGTTGAACTACCCTCTACCAAGTTTCTCATCATAGACCAAAATAAGAGGGGGACATGTGTCATGGAATGAAGGATAGATGTGAAATTGGTGTCTTCTTTTTCTGTTTGACTCCAAACTATCACCAGTTTTTGTCCCCAGTACCTCTGACCTTCACTGCAAATTGCAACATGAACCAAGTTCCTCATTCTGAACACAAGCCAGCCTGTAAGTCCAAACTGGTGGCCAAAGTTCCACTGAGGAAGTCCTACAAGGTCTTACTGATTTTCCTTTTTGAAGGAACTGTAAGATGTAATAGTGTGAGAAACAGGCAACACTTTATTACTCATAGAATTCAATCCACAACTGAGACATTCATGTTAAACAAAAACAAAAATGGGCAAGAACTTTAGTGGGAAAAAATACAACAAAAAAACCAGGGTCCCTCAAATATTAGAAACCCTGGAGGATGGGAGAAAGTATTGCAGATCTCTTGATCTCCCTCCTCCCACTTTCCCCCTTAAAGGGATTGATTTCAGATCTCTAGAGTGGATGGTGAATATATTTAGCAACATTGTAAGTTCCTGGGTTTATTTATTTTTATTGTCAAACTACATTAGTGGTATTTTAAAGAACTTCTTAAAGGGTTGTTTACATCTCAAGATGGTGATGCTTTCAACATGATCCAATCCTTCCTAATTTATTTTAAACACAACTTGTGTTTGTAACATACTTCTCTAGCATAAAAGCTGACATAAAGGAGTCTAACAGTAATTACTCTATATAGAAGTGGTAAACAGGCCAAAACTATAGGTTTTTCCCCATGAATAAGCAAAGCAGATTTTACCAACAGAAGAGAATCTCTGTAGCTCAGGGTTGAACTGTGGAGTCCTCGAAGTTGTCTGAGCTTGGTTGTTGGCTTGCAGACGTTTCATGACCCAACTAGGTAACGTCTGCAAACAAACAGCCAAGCTCAGAGAGCACCAAGGACTTCACAAAACAGATTTTGAAGTCTGAATGAAGAAGTAAGTCCTGATCTTCCTCAAAAGACTTCTTACCAAAAGGCTGTCACAAGAACTGATGGGACATGTTGAACAGACTTGATAAAGGTATAAAATCATGCAAGTTTTGGAAAATATTTACCGAGCTATATTTTTTTCTTCCACTCTCATGATGTTGAACTCAGCATTATCCATTTAAAATAAAGTTGGGGAGATGCAGAAGTATAAAGAAAGCTCTTTTTTTTTTTTAGCATAAATGTTTATTTACTGCATTGGATCAAATGGACTGCAGTCCTTTTCAACTCCTGGCAAAACAAAGTGCTTATCATTTATTGTCATCAGCTGCTCTGTTACAGTAATGAGCAAAAAATGATTCCCTTAACTTTCCACACACATAGAGTACAGTCCTGAGCTTATAAGGACTCTGCAATATTTTTCATTTTTCATTATTTTTATTTTTATGTTTTTTAATTTTTCAAGATAAAATTAAGACACATCATGCAGAATAAAGTGCAAAAGCTGGTTTGCAGCTAAACCTCAAAAAAACCAAGATTATGGCAACCAGCTTGATTGATAACTGGCAAATAGAGGGAGAAAATGTAGAAGCAGTGAAAGACTTTGTATTCCTAGGTGCAAAGATTACTGCAGATGCTGACTGCAGTCAGGAAATCAGAAGACGCTTAATCCTTGGGAGAAGAGCAATGACAAATCTCGATAAAATAGTTAAGAGCAGAGACATCACACTGACAACAAAGGCCCACATAGTTAAAGCAATGGTGTTCCCTGTAGTAACATATGGCTGCGAGAGCTGGACCATAAGGAAGGCTGAGCGAAGGAAGATCGATGCTTTTGAACTGTGGTGTTGGAGGAAAATTCTGAGAGTGCCTTGGACTGCAAGAAGATCCAACCAGTCCATCCTCCAGGAAATAAAGCCAGACTGCTCACTTGAGGGAATGATATTAAAGGCAAAACTGAAATACTTTGGCCACATCATGAGAAGACAGGACACCCTGGAGAAGATGCTGATGCTAGGGAGAGTGGAAGGCAGAAGGAAGAGGGGCCGACCAAGGGCAAGGTGGATGGATGATATTCTAGAGGTGATGGACTCGTCCCTGGGGGAGCTGGGGGTGTTGACGACTGACAGGAAGCTCTGGCGTGGGCTGGTCCATGAAGTCACGAAGAGTCGGAAGCGACTAAACGAATAAACAACAACATGCAGAATATAAGACTGATAGAACACAAGCGTACAAAAGAAACAGGAAAAACTAAAATGGTGGAGGAATAAGGAAAAAAGCATAGAAGACCAGGGGCTTCTGACCTTTTTATACAGTGTAAGCTTAGGAATTTACAGCCACCAGAGGTAGGGATGGCCACCAATTGAGACGTTTTTAAAGCAGACTGGGCAGACAGAGAGGGGAGGGCAGCTGATTTTTGTGGCTCTATCTTTCCTTCCTGAATCACAGGCAGCACACCGTGAATCCCGTTTCTTGGGGCAGCAGCAGAGGATGGATATTGCTCTTCTATCCAGATTTGTGAGCTTCCTGAAGGCATCTGGTCAGCCAGTGCAGAACACAGAATGCTGGACAAGACATGCTTTTGCTCAATCCAGCAAAGCTCTTATGTTTTTCTAGTATGTTCTGTTTGAACTGTAAACCTCCATTGTGTCTGAAACTAGGTAAATTAAAAATGGTAACAAGCTCATATCGCATATTCTGGTCCCCCAACCTAACTCTCCGTTCTTACCTATTAGTCCTCAACTTTCCCAGGTCTGAAAGAGGAAAGCTGTGTCCCTGAAAATCAACAGAAGCTTCTGAACGACACCAAGGCTCCATATTCAGGTGGACACATGCTGTTTTCCTGTTCATGCTTTCCAGGAAGTACAAGGAAGGGCCCGTACCCATGACAATGTTGAGGAACAAGACACATATATAGCACACGTATAGCTGAATATGGAGTCTTGGTGCTGTTCAGAAGCTTCTGTTGATTTTCAGGGACACAGCTTTCCTGTTTCCAACATGGGAAAGTTGAGGACTAACATTCAAACCCTGATAATCAGTGCACAACCTCAGTGAACCATCCTTCTTGGTTCTAAACAATACTGGGGCAGCCGTTGGGGAACTGGCAGGTCGAATGAAGCCCCACGCCAAATTCTTCTCTATAAACTCTCTCAGCACTTCCTGCTCCTTCCATGACATGGAATACAATTTATGTCTGGGAAGCTTTGCCACTGGTTCAATTTCAATAGCACAGTCTGTTTTACGGTGGGGTGGTAATTGATCACATTCAGCTTCCCCAAACACCTCCTTCAGGTCTCGGTACAGTTCTGGAATTAAATCCTCATCGGAGGCTCCATTTGCCCCATCCTCTGTAGACACAGCAGCCAAAGCTCTAAGTTCCAGGGTTTCCCCATCTTCCATAGTCCCTAAATACAGTCCATCTTTAAATTGTATCTCTGGTCACCCAGTCAAGTTGGGGATTGTCATCTTGCAACCAGGGTAACCCCAAAATAAATGAATGGTTGGCTATCGAGGCTACTATGAATTTCAAAGTCTCTTTGTGGGTGCCCACCTGCATATTCAATGCCTCTGTACAAAACACAGCTGGGCCGCCCGTGGCTTCCGACCCATCTAGCTGGGTGAAAACAATTGGTTCCTGTAGCCCTTTTACTTTCAACCCCAGTCCATCCACTATAGCTGGGTGAATTAAACACTTGGCACACCCAGAGTCCAATGGAGCAGCCAGATCCGCTCTTTTTCCCTGTCCCAAAGTCTGTAACTGCACCCCCACCATCACCATGGGGCCATCTCTGTGGCATAGTGCTTGAAAGTGTTTGGCCTGAGACATCAGAAAAAACACACACCAGGCATTTCTATAAAAATAAATGTATTTACAGAAAGCATAAAACATAAGCAGTTTCCATATCCATAGCTGGATAGGCTCAAAAAGCTTCTTACATAAACATATTTACAAGCTCATGCATTCACACATGTGCAGAGCTGGACTGGAAGGAGAGGCAGCAAAAAGAGAAACTGAAACTGTTTGTGGCAAGCCCAGGCAAATTCCTCCCCCAGGCAAATCAGCAGCTTTACCTTATATGGTCATCCTTTTCATACCCCAACCTGAGGACAACTGTCTGACCTTCTCACCCTGCCAGAGTGATTTGTTACCATGGTAACTTAGTTCCTCTACAGCCAAATTTCTGGCAGAAAAAACAAATACCAACAATCTCCACTCACCATTGGATCTTTGTGCCCTTGTGATTCAGCCTTCCTGTCAGCAACCTTCAAGGTAGGCTTTTCCTGCTTCCCACTGGCAACTGGGTTTCATCTGAGGAGTCCCCTTCTGAGGTGGCAGGCTCCTCTTCCATCCTCACAACCCCACTGTCCATGGCTGCCTTGTGTTTTGTAGTTGGTGACTTTCCAACTTTGGACCCTGACTTGGGAGATAGAGCCGCTGCACTGTGTTGGCAATCAGTTGCCCAATGGCCTTCCTTGCCACATTTGAAGCATAATCCCTTTCTCATATGATGATCTCTCTCTGCTTCACAGGACTTCCACAAAATGAATTTCCCTCCAGTGCTCCTGTGCTGGGCTGGTTTCTTTGTGATCAGTTGCAGTTGACGCCGCTTTTTCAGGCAAATTTTGGCATTCTCTACCATGCCTGCTAAGTAGATCCACTTCTTCAGGATTTCTGGGTCACCTCTTGCCAGGCACCGGTCTAATATATCGGGTTGTAATTCCACCTGGAAAAACTCCACTTTAAGTGATTCAGGCCAATCGATCAAAGCCCTGGACTAGGCTGACACCCAGATCCTGAACACGATAAGTGTGAAATTCTGGAACACAGTGGAGCATACGAAGCATGGGTGCACCAGGCTGAAGGCAAATGGTGGCGCTGGAATGACAAGGTGCTGAGGAGATTGTGGAGATTCGAAGCTGGAAGCAAGACAAAGACTGCTGGGTGCAGCTGATACTGATTCCTCGCTGGCAGCAGATGCAGGATTTAATTCCTTCTCAGAGTGGAACAGGGGGACGCGGTGGCGCTGCGGGTTAAACCACTGAGCTGTCGATCGGAAGGTTGGCGGTTCGAAACCGCGCGGCGGGGTGAGCTCCCGTTGCTCGTCCCAGCTCCTGCACACCAAGCAGTTTGAAAACATGCAAATGTGAGTAGATTAATTGGTACCGCTTCGGCGGGAAGGTAACGGCGTTCCGTGAGTCATGCTGGCCACATGACCCGGAAGTGTCCTATGGACAACGCCGGCTCCAAGGCTTTGAAACGGACATGAGCACCGCCCCCTAGAGTCGGACACGACTGGACTTTACGTCAAGGGAAACCTTTACCTTTACCTTTACCAGAGTGGAACGAAGGTGCTGCTTCCTCTTCAGCAACAGACGCTGACTCCAACACCAGTAAGGATTCTTCTTCCGAAGCTGCAGGCTTAGCGGATTGGTTGTCTCCGGCAGCTCGGTCTCGGTGCCGCTGCCTTTTATCCCGATCTTTGGTGTGCTTGGAGTCTCCTGTGGCCAATCGGGCGGCTTCTCCTGCGCACGCTTTTCAGCTCATCACTGGCGTGCGCTGATTGGTGTATTCAAATCCTCCTCCAAATCTCGCCCAATCAGCGCTGTGGATTCTTCCCGCGCTGCTGACTCAGGCTGGAGTTTCGTTTTCCCGGCTTTGGCCTGATAAGTTTCTAATTCCTCCTCTGACTCTGAAATAGTTTCATTTCCGAGTCAGAGGCAGGCTTGGTTCTGACACCTGCATATGCTTAGTCTCCCCACCCCTCTGCTCTCTTTCCCATCCTTTGACTTTCCTTTCTTTAGCTCAGCACTACATTTTTCTTCCCTTCTGAAGGTTCTCGAAATAAACTTTATATTCTTAGCTCCTCCCTCCCAAAGCAAAATGATCTCACGTTTCTACATAGTGATAGTCCACATTTCCTCATTCTTCACTAACGGCCATCAAGGAAAGTGTGTACATAACAGAAACAGCCAAAGCCCAGAACATCATGATGTAACATGAAGTTCCAGAAAACAGTATGAAGGAAAAGAAGCTGTGCTGCTTTTTTGTGGTGGGCACACACAATGTCCCCTGAAAGCATTCAAAAACATTAACTGTGAAAGAAAGACAGAAACATATGCTCTGCTTTCACCTTTTCTCATCCATCCGTCCAGCTGAACATGATTCCCATTTTTCATACTATTATGAAAACCAATAAGGTCTAGGTCAGCCTTTCTCAACCTTTTGACCCTGGAGGAACCCTTGAAATATTTTCCAGGCCTCAGGGAACCCCTGTACATTCAGGCTCAAAGATAGGCCACAAGTTCCAAAATTATTCTATTTGTTTCATGGGTAGACCTGTATACGTACGTTAACAGTGTTCGTAAAGAAAAATAAAGAACAAAACTTACTCTTTCATGTGAAGTTGCCTGAATTTGATTTTTTTTTTTTTAATAAAGTGTGATCTCCCAGGGAACCCCTAGTGACTTCTCACAGAACCCTGGGTTTCCATGGAACCCTGGTTGAGAAACCCTGGTCTAGGTTCTCAGTCATTCATACCAGTCAATCCACGTTGCCAAGCATAAATACCATTTCACTTCATCCTCCCCCACCAAGGAAGCAAAGCTGGAGATGGGAGGATCTTAGTGAAGACCACATTCAAGCCTCCCCTCCACTCTGAGACTTCCTTAATTTTGTTTTCTCAAATGGCTTTCAAACTGCTATGAACAAGACCCTGTTCATTTGCCATATTCCCAAAGGGTTATTCAATAATGATTTTTAAATTAAAGGGGAAGCTTTCCTCTGAAAAGTTTTCCAGCCTTAACAGTCTACACAGTCACCACCGTCACTAGAAGCATGAGTGAAAAATTGGGGGTGAACAGGAATAGAAAAAGAGATATAATCATGGTGTTCATGACACCTGTTTAGGTTACCCCAGAGATATGTGTGATGTTAGCAATTAAACCTTGGGAGCTGCAAGAAATCACTTTTTTGCTCCAAAGTGCTACCAGGGTGAAAAAGACTACTTTGGTTCTAATATCTCAAGGCTGAAAGATTTCATTTGTGTGTGTGTATGTGTGTGTCCTTGAAGCCTAATAGTGGGTTTTCTGTAATTATAGGAAATATGAACACTACACACACACAAAATGCCTGAAAGATAAGGGGAGCAGGGTGGTATTCCTTCTAACTCCCTGTCTGCCTCCCTCATTTTTATCTCTTAATAACACTTTGTGAGTTTGCCACTTTCTATGGAGCTTAGGCCAGCATCATTCTTTCAGTGGGTGGGGAGAAATGGTGCCTGGTGAGAGATCCTTGTTATTTTTCTAGTCTACATTTTTATAAGGGACATAATTTCTTTTTTAAACCACCACGTAGCATGGGGCTGAAAATGCCAAAGCAAACAGGCCTCATTTTACGCAGTGGTGCCATGCTCTCACAGCTAGGGAGAGTGATACCCCCACAGAGAAGAAGATGGCAGGGTGCTGGGAAGAGGGAGAGAAAGGGGGTGTGGGGATGTTGAAATTTGAAGCATTCTGTGTGCATGTGTGTGTGCAAATGTCTGGGAGTGGGAATCAGGCCTGGACTATTATTACAGAAGTTTGATAAACATAATAGAAAGGAAATTTATTTATTGCACAGAATACATTATAAGGATAGGCAAAGCCCAGGACCAAGCTACTTTCTACAAGAGGAAAAATGCACAGGTTCCATGAGATATTGCTAGGGTTCCGTGGGAGATCATGATTTTAATTAAATAATAATAATAATAATAATAATAATAATAATAATAATAATAGGTAAATAAACATAGTTTTTTTAACTTTGCACACCATGCAATGCTAGTGGTCACAATGGTGGGGATTTTTATATGCTGCAACTCAGCTGCTGGCCTGCTGGTTTGCTGTTGTTTGAAAGATTGTAGAAGTGGATTGTGTAGGTTAGAAGTCAATTGCATTGTGTTCATATTTTTTGCAATTTTTATATAGCAGTTCCAGGAGACCTAGAAATTATTACAAGGGTTTCTCTGGATTGTAGGGAAGGGAATTTCTCTGGATTGTGAGAAAGGCTGATCTATACCCTTCTATACTAGAAGATCATGAGGTGCTAATAAGTCAGAGCCACTGGATTTGCATCTCTACCAGGGAAGGAAGAAGAGATGCAGAGACACCCTGGGGGGAACCACGCCAAAGGAGGAGAGGAGAAATCCTTAAGTTGGTTTGATTTCTACTGACTATTGACATTCCAGACCAATGGTGCCTTGACCTCCAAGTCATTTGATCTGATGACCCATTGGTCCCAAACTCATTTGCAACCTGAATGTCTTTGAAACAGCAATCAGCTTGATCCCTTACCACCAGAGATAGAGAAACAGATGAGAAATAGAAGCTTTGCAGCAAAAGGTAATTGGAGGATCCCATCCTTTCTGTGATCTTTATCATCCCCTCCTTGTTTCTGTGAATGAAGTTTTCAAATGCAGCTATCAAAATACAGATGTGGCAGGGGTGCCCAGAGGGTATGGTCAAACAAGCCAAGTTGCAGCCATGACAGTCTGATTGATGTTCTACCTATCTGTTATGTGCACTGCACAAAAGCCCACGTAAAATAAGGCAGTGCTTCAATCACACCGTCGTGGCTACCATATTGATGGTTTTGGCCATACCCTGCAGACACTCCTGAGGTGTGGTGAAGGAAAATGGGGCATCCAAGCATACTTAGCACAAGGCAGCCATTATTCAGGCAGGAGATCATATGGGAATATCCAAAGAAGAGTTATGGAAAATCTCCGTATGGTGGGATCCATTTTCCAGAATGGTGTGAACCAGGGCAAGAAGGCCCTATGGCAAAAAGGGTTTTCCAATGTTACAGAGAATGTCACTGTTAAATGGAGTGTCACCATAAAAAGCTTTCATGAAAAGCCCTTTGAACTCAGAGTCAAACCATTGCCCTCTCTAGCTCATTATGATTCAATCCTATTAGCCAAAAATAATACATTTTTTTTTTTAAAAAATGCCATGGTGTTCACTGAAGATTGAGGAAAACCTGCTAGGGTAATATCTCCTATTCAGGCAGCTGAGAATGGGGAGGAACTGGAAAGCAACGGAGGCCTATGGGTAAGAGAAATTAAGTGTGCTTCCTCTCTCCCACATGTGCACACTTACACACACGCACACACATTTCACACTTGGCCATTTTGCAGCAATAAAATAAGGTTGAAAACATCACCCCACAAATGAGGCAGAAAAGAGGAAATCTTCGGCACCAGGGAAGAAAACTTTGTGGGTAATGGAAGGCAGATTTCACCACAATACGTGATGAAAGCCTTGTCTGAGACATCTCGTTTGTGCTTTATTTTTCTGGTGTGCCTAGTGTTACTCAGAAATGTTTGAGAACTCAGTGGTATTCAGGGCAAATTAAACCTAATTTACTGTACAAATTGCCAGACCATCACAGCCACCAAGTGTTTATTATTTAAAACAGGGGAAAAAATACACAAAACAAGAGATGTAGACACAAGTTACCTGTTCATGGAAGGTCTGTAATCAGACAGGTACTAAAGGCAATAATTTGGAGACATCTTGTTTGATTTTTCATGCTGGAGAGGGAATTACTATATAGCTTAGCTTGCTAGGCTGGGCTATCCCAACACGAGAACCCAGTAGGGTAGGCAAACACACCTATTCCACTTGTATTGATTCATTTTAATATCTTTGCAAGGCTCCAGTGATTCACTCCTGGACGTAAAACTCAATTTCGTATCATGATTGGAACTGAGTTAAATTTCTCTCCATTTGTAACACTTGATTTTCCCCATTCAGCCAGAAGCAATTAGAAGAGATCTGAGAAAGAATGGTGGGGTAGCATTCCGTAATAATCTTCTCACTTTCGATTGTTCTGCTGTGCAAATGGGACAGAAGAATGCTGGGCAGTGAATTTCCCCTGAATTAGAGGAGAAGATTTGTCCATCTTGGTAACAATTTGAAGGTGGGGAAACTCACTGGAGGCAGTAAGATTGTATGGAAAAACAGGACAGCACTGGTTCTCCCACACACACAGACACACAGATTGACATTAAACATACATAGGTAAAGGTAAAGGTTTCCCTTGACGTAAAGTCCAGTCGTGTCCGACTCTAGGGGGCGGTGCTCATCTCCGTTTCTAAGCCTTAGAGCCGGCGTTGTCCATAGGACACTTCCGGGTCATGTGGCCAGCATGACGACACGGAACGCCGTTACCTTCCCGCCGAAGCGGTACCTATTGATCTACTCACATTGGCATGTTTTCGAACTGCTAGGTGAGCAGGAGCAGGGATTAGCAACGGGAGCTCACCCCACCGTGCGGTTTCGAACCGCCGACCTTCCGATCGACAGGTCAGCGGTTTAACCCGCAGCGCCACCGCGTCCCTTAGATATACATAGAAGTACAAAAATGTAAATGGAATGTTGATGAACACGGTCTTTCTGGATCAAGCTAAGGATCCATTTGACCCAGTACCCTGCTTTCCATAAGCTGCCTTCAGAATGTCCACAAAGTCTACTTTGAGATGCTTCCAGGAAGTCCACAGAGCAAATGGACTTCCAGTGCAGTCCCTGAATTTATCCAGAAAGCCCATCCGAAAATGGAAACCATACATATCTGTCGGATTAACTGACTCTCTTAGTCTTTTTTATCCATGTATCAATCTGTCTTATACCTTCTAAAGCCATCTAAACTACTGATAACCACCATGGCACATGGTGGTGAATGCCACAGATTAATTACATAAAGAAATGTTCTTTCTTCCATGTGATCTGAACTACTGCTGCTCCATTTCCACAGATAATACCCTCATCCTATGAGGAAGGGATGGAAACATCTCTACCGACTTTTTTCACATCTTGTATAACTTCTTGTATAGTTGTAGAATCAATCTAGGTAGACAACAGCATGTTCACACTGGAAGTAGCAGGTTGTGCTGATTAACTGATATATTTGTACGTGTTTAGATATGAAGGAAGCTCTCTTCATTCCAGGAGGTAGTTATCAATAGAATTCTGAAGCACATAGAAGTACTTGCCTTCAGACCAATGAGACCACATTCCCCTTTGAAATGTCCATGTGGGAACATATGGTGGTTGAGGTATGTAGTGAATGGGGTTACTTGACATTCTTATGAGTTTAGATGGATTCCTATAGAGCAAGGTCTCTCAACCAAGGTCCCGTGGCACCCTGTGTTCCACAAGAGGTCACTAGGGGTTCCTTGGGAGATCACAATTTATTTAAAAAATATTTCAAATTCAGGCAACTTCACATTGAAGAGGTAAGTTTCATTCTTTATTTTTTTAGTTTAAAAACACTCTAAATGCATGTAGACAGGCCTACACATGAAACAAATATAATTTTGTAACTTCTGGCCTGTATTTGAGCCTGAATGTGCAGGGGTTCCCCAAGGCCTGAAAATTTTTTCAAGGGCTCCTCCGGGGTCAAAAAGTTGAGAAAGGCTGCTATAGAGGACTTATCATTTTCCCCATCCTTTCTCCACGGGTTCAGCTTGATAAACCTGCCTCTCCCATTTTATCTTTAAAAATCCTTTCAGTTGATTAGGTTCTGAATGCAGCCCAAGGTCATTCACTAATCAACAACATTGTAGTTGATTTGATAACCATTCCTGGCTACCTGGATGCTCAGAACATTCTTCACATGATGGGAATGTCACAGAAGGATATCTTTAGACCTTTGACTGATAACTTTGTAAAGGTCTTTGAAATGAAATGCTGTTTATTTGGTCAACGATCTGCAAAATTTGAAAAAACAAACAAACACCAAAGTAAAATCAAATAGATGAGATAAAATAATAAATAAAAATGTAACATGCACTACTATAATGGTGTGTTAATTGCCTGTGCAAGCATAAATCTAAAATATTACAATCTACCGGATAAAAATGTATATAACCTGAAACAAGATTGCTAGCATGTAATAAACCTAATACATGGCCACTGAAAAAGTAATGAAGGGTTTTGAATCTTCTAGAAGATGGCTCACATAGAAATGGCCTGGCTTTCCTGGAAACTTACTTATTAGGGGCATAATATAAGCAGACCTGATTTCCCTGTAGAATTTACAGTTTAATAATACATGCAAAATGGTTAGCTCCTTGTCACCACATGGACATGAGCAGGTACACCCAGTCAACATGATTTTGGAGTATCTCCTTGCAACAGTGTGGATAGTAACATGTTATCCCTGGCTTTGAAAAATGCTATCCTCAGCTTGGGGAAAAGTTAGATTTTGTAGGTATCTCACTGGTTTCCAAGTAGCCTTATTCATCCAATTTCTGCCATGTTGGGGCAGCCTAATAACTTCAGCCTGAAACTCTGTATCTCTTATTCTTTGGGTGAGCACTTGTTTGGCTTCATCATATCCTAAAGAAATTAGGAATGGTACAGAAAACCCAACTTCTGCTCAATGGCCTGTTTCCAGGGAAAAGGAAAATAATCCATTAAACTAGTGGGGTCAGTCTGACTGGGAAGAATTGGATTTCCTGAAAAGATCTTTCTGTAGGAAATCATACAAATTACTTGAAAATAAGCACCACCATACGAGGACTTGGTTATGGAGAGGTAGGTCATTTGAATTTGGGCCCTGAGTTCCTGCAGGATTGCTTAGAAAAGGGAAAGTATCCAATTCTAGGTAAGGTCATTAGTAGAGGTGCACAGAGGTTCAGTTTGAAGTTTTGATTCAAAGGCAATTTATCTGATTCATTGAATCAGTTTCTTAAACAAATTGGCAAGACCATTTGAACCTCCAAAACAATGTACAGTAGATGATTCAGACATTTCTATGCATGCGCAGAAATCCAAATTGAATTGATCTAATGATTCAATTCAGATGTCTCAATTGAATTGGATCAACTTTCTTTTTTTTTAATAGTCTTTATTAAATTATTTACACAAATAATACAAACATAAAATGACAAATCAACAATAAACATAAAATGCAAAAACAAGAGAAAGAAAAAAGGAAAGGAGAAAGAAGAAAGAGAAGAAGAGGTTTAAAAGAAAGGAAATGGATTTCCAACTCCCTAAGTAATACAATTTTATACCTTAACTAAATAATTTCTTTTCACAATTCACTAATTTGGTTACAATAATTCCTCAGTTCTGTTGAGATTATATAAGTCAAATACATAATATTTACATCTTGTATTATATTCATATGTTTTACACATTTACGTTAAATTTTGGGTCGATTCTACATAGTTGAAGAAGGGGGTCCAGTCATTTTGAAAATCTTCCACATTTTTATCATTTAGCTGGTCCGTAAGTTTTGCCATCAGTGCCAGATCCAGGGATTTAAATGTCGAATTGGATCAACTTTCTGAACTGAATCAGGAGAGCAACTTGAACTGGGTCACAAATGTAAATTGAGGATATTTCCAGGGACATGCTGAGTTTACTCTGAAGTTGCAAATGCCCCTATTGAATAGGGCACACAGTGCCATTGCAGACTTTCAAAGTAAACATCAAAAGATTTCTCCAAGCTTGGCTCAGCCAATTTTCAGAAGTGCCCTTCCTTTATTTGTGCAAGGTTGGAGAAGACAAGCATCCAAGAAAAAAAAAAAAAAAAACTAAATGGAGGGTCTCTTCTGTAAAATGTCTCAGCCTGCCATCATGGAACAATGAACAGATTATGGGTATCTGCAGGAGACTACCTTTGGAAAAGTTATTCTTCATAAATCCCGATACTCAGAAATGCAGAAGAGCAAAGCAGCAGCACGTATAATCCTTAAAGGAGATATTTGTTTGTGGCTTAGCTTGTTGCACAAACTCACCCTTAATCAAGCACAAGCTCATTCCCTGTTTTGCAAAGCTTCCATACAACTTTTACACCCATTTGGTCCATATTTTTAACTTGTTATTCAACTTGTACATCCCCTACAGTTGTGTGAACCATAATAAATTTCCACACCAAAATACACACTTCTCTGGAATTTTGTTATGTACATCACAGAAGAATAACAACAACAAACCACCAGTATGGTGTGTTGCTGTCGTCATCATCATCATCATCATCTTTATATTGCCTTCCAGAGCTGGTTTGGGTTTGGCCAGTGCTGAAATCAAGACAAATCAAATCAATAAAAGATAGGTATAGGTATGTATAGGTATAGATAGGTATCTATCTAGCAATAGATAGATGATGGATGGATGGATGGATGGATGGATAGAGATATGATTGATTGATAGATAGATAATAGATAAAGTAAGAAAACATATCCACCAAAATATGCAGATCAGAGGAAAGTCTGCAAGTAATATACTTCATTTAGGGGAAGATGCTTATAAAAAATGTATGATAACAAATGATCAAAACATCTATGGAGATCTGTATTATTCTTTTGTACTGATGTTTTATTTTTTTCATGAACTTATGTCAAACAGGGTGAAACAAATATAAGTCCAGGTAAATAAAACATGAATGAAATCAGAAGTGATCTGTTCACATATCCCCACCTTTGAGAAAAAAATATTCTGACAAGAAATGATGGCCTTATAAACCACAGCATCCCTAAATGGTACTTAGGAAACCCCAATATTGTTTCATAAAGGCTGAAAGATCACCAAAAGGTCACTGGCCAAAAAAAAAAAAAAATGCCTTTAGAGAAGTTATTGTTTCTGCCTTTCAAGACATCCAAACATTTAAAAAATCTCATAAGTGTCCAGCCAAACAAACAAACAAAGGAACAAACAGAATGCATCAATCTGCTAATCCCTCTTTGTTAAGGTAAACTGGCTACACAGCTCAAAATTTCTGACTGTAAAAATTTGCTGCTTCCTAGCTATGGCGTAATGCATGGGGGCCATTAGAAGCAATAAGGAAGTTCATTCAGAGCAGTAAAACCCATTCAGCTATCTTCATGCAAAGAACAGGAAAGTTTAATAAGATGGCCAGGGTTATATCAGAGTCCAAAGTTTCTGGTACAGGTTGCAGAAATTTACAATAAAATTTTGTTTCAGCCTCTGAGCAAAAAGCCACAATACCGCAATCCAGGTCAGAATTGTACTAGCTGATGTAGATGTTGAATCTAAAGAGTTTTAACTCTGCAGTGATGAGAAGAAAATAAGCCAAAAGCCAGAGGTCAAACTGAGAATTTACAATTTATGAATTACGAAGACTAAAGGCATGCAACTCAAAGGTTTTTCTTTGCTCTGGAATTATCATCGGGCTTGGAGAATGAATCGGTGTCTGTCTCTGTCTGTATTCATTGGGATGGGATCTATACAATGCCACATGGTCCACAGAGACAGGCTTTCCTTCAGGCAGGGCACAGAACCACAGGGGTGTGGAACTGATGAAATGTTAAGGATAATGGAATGATCTCACAGAAGACAGGTCAAGGGTTGGGTTTTAAGCAAAATGCCCACTGAAATCCCATGCCCATTTAATCAATACATGGTGACTGACAAAGCTCCATATGTGAAAACTCAAGAAGTCAAAGTCCACCCACCACCCAGAGGAATTGGATTTATTCAACACACTAAGTGTAATGTGGTTTGCTGGTTTAGGCTTTGTGTGTTGGTTTAATGGGTTATGAGTTATGTGAATCCACTCAACAGTGGTTTATTGACTAAATTTTGGTTCAGCAAATCATGCCATGTGTGAACTCAGCACATAGGATCTAAGGGAACTTAAAGGTAAAGGTAAAGGTTTCCCTTGACGTAAAGTCCAGTCGTGTCCAACTCTAGGGGGCGGTGCTCATCTCCGTTTCAAAGCCTTGGAGCCGGCGTTGTCCATAGGACACTTCCGGGTCATGTGGCCAGCATGACTCACGGAACGCCGTTACCTTCCCGCCGAAGCGGTACCAATTAATCTACTCACATTTGCATGTTTTCGAACTGCTTGGTGTGCAGAAGCTGGGACGAGCAACGGGAGCTCACCCCGCCGCGCGGTTTCGAACCGCCGACCTTCCGATCGACAGCTCAGCGGTTTAACCCGCAGCGCCACCACGTCCCTGGAACTTAGGACTCACCTAATCTGGAATTTTTAAAACAGACCACATTCCTAATTATATACTCTCTTTAGTTTGGATTGGATTGAGTTGTTTTTGTTCAAGTTGTTCTTGTAACTATTATTAGTTTTTATTCATCAAAGAATAACACAGAACAAAGAGCAAACAAAAAGAATCATATTTTTGGTGTTCTCTGAAAATGTTTTAATTTTTATTATTATTATTATTATTATTATTATTATTATTATTATTATTATTATTATTATTATATAATACATGTAAAAAAGATGGCCTTGATCCTGTGGTTGCAGCCTCCATCTTGACTTCTTGACCCCTTCCCTATGGGAGCTCCTGCATTATCCCATTTATCTGGTCTCTCCCTCTTCTGTTTTCCATTCCTGTTCCTAGCTGGTTATTGAATGAATGAATGAATGAATGAATGAATGAATGAATGAATGAATGAATGAAGTCATATGGATATCCAGATTCCATGGAACATTGGAAATTCAATATTCCAAGGGCACCAGAAAGAACTTGTCCTGCTGTTTTCACCTACAAGAACGGCAGCAGGAGATGTTTCAGAAGCAACCTTTATAGGTGAAAGAGTAGAAAGACTGGAGGACAAATTCCAGGGTCACATAAGAGCAATCTCCACACCAACTGCCAGATGACCTTGGAGACTTCTCTAATAATATATTTTGGTGTACTTTGTGCTTCATTACCTGTTTTGGCCATTCCAGATAGGTGTCCAATTCCAAATAGGTGGAGACCATCTTTGAAGTCCTTTGATCTCAAGCCTTAAAGGGCTCTCTTGGTTAATGCCAGCACCTTGAACTGGGTCTGAAAATCAATTGGGAGCCTGTAAGCTGAAGGCCCCTTCTCTCTCCTGGCCACATGACTCAATACTGTACTTATGGAGTCCACATTGTACTCCTCTGTGCACACAAACATACATTATGTAATTACACAGAAAGCAGACTTCTGGCCGCGGTAGCACTGCAGGTTAAAACGCTGAGCTGCTGAGCTTGCCGATCAGAAGGTTGGCGGTTCGAATCCGCTTGACGGGGTGAGCTCCCGTTGCTAGTCCCAGCTCCTGCCAACCTAGCAGTTCGAAAACATGCAAATGTGAGTAGATTAATAGGTACCGGTTTGGCCGGCAGGTAACGGTGTTCCGTTTAGTCATGCCGGCCACATGACCATGGAAGTGTCTACAGACAAACGCCGGCTCTTCGGCTTTGAAACGGAGATGGGCACCGCCCCCTAGAGTCGGACACGACTGGACTTAACGTCAAGGGAAACCTTTACCTTTACTTAGACTTCTTTTATGGCCACTGCTAAAGTGGTTGTGAAGAATTCCAGAAGAATTCCATGCTCTGCTTGTTTTCCGTATTTTGTATTATTATGTCAGCACCTCTGGGTGGCCGATAAATTATTATTGTTATTGTTGTTATTATTATTTATAGTTGTTTTTCTTTTTTTCTTTTAGCTTACACCCATTTTAACTACGAGATCTACCACAATTATGATAAAGAAATCCTCTCCGTTATTCTAGCCCCCTCCATGCATACTTTTTTTGGAAACATTAGTATATACTGTCAAGACAAAACTTCCCTCTGCTTGATCACTCCTAATTTGCATTTTTAATCGCCCCCATTAGACAGCCTCTGAGCTAATTAACCAAACATCTGTAATAGAACGCTCCTGTTTCCTGTTTTCCGAACGAAGAAAGTAATGGCTGAAGCGCTACTAAAACAATTAAGTAATACGAAAAACACCCTGCAAAGATTGGCAATCGAGCTGGCTCCATAAATCACTTCTATAATGACTCGTTGCTCAAAATGTTTAATTAGAGAGAAGGGGGTGGGGAGGAGGAATCTATAAAATATTTCTGCAGGCGAGGAAATGAAGGGTTGGGGTTGGTGCTGAAGGGAAGAAACAGATAATTAGAGCTGGCAATGTCAGGTATGGTTGCAAGAAAGTTAGGTGTACCTACATCCCTCAGACCAATGAGAATTAAATAGGCCTGCAGAGTTCTCTATTCCTAGGAATTTCAACAGGATTTAGGCACCCTAACTTAGGAGATGGCCTCCTAATCTCCAGTTTCTTATTTTGAGTCTTTAAATCCATTCTTTGGTGAAAGGAGGTAACTAGGGGTTGACTTCTTTATTGATTTAGTCATTGATTGATTGATTCACTCATCAATCAATCAGATCGCTAAGGCTGCCTGACGCCATAGTGCCTCTGGGCACCGTACAATATGAAAGCAAAACAAAACTCAACTAAAGCAAAACAATACAACAAATAAAAAGAGCAAGGAATGTCCAGAAAGACTTGATTCTGGAGCATTCCTACAGTGGCTTCCTCAGCTTCTGGGAAACTTTATTTTCTGTTTCTTGTTTGTTTGTTTGTTTTTCATTGCATCTCCCAAGTCTTGTTTATAAGAAGCTCAGAAAAGTGGCAATTTCATTTTTCATTCTGTAAAAATAAAACCTGAGTTTTAATTTGGTAAGTTGGGATAAAGCTGGATGCTGTGGGTTCTGAGCAATCTGTTTTCAGAATTCCTATTGGGTGGGCCTGGTTGTTTGCTTCTGATGCCTTAATCCAGAGTTTCTCAAACTGGACAAGTTTAAGATGTGTGGGCTTCAATTCCTGGAATTCCCTGGCTGGTTGAAGTTTACACATATTTAAGTTGTCAAATTTAGGAAACACTGCCCTTATCCATCTGCTTTTGGCCCATTTGAATTATGGCTCATAATTCAAGAAACAGGCAAGGCAAGGCAAGGCAAGGCATCAAGCAGCTACTCCCCAGAAGAAGCATTTGCTCATTTTCTTTTTCTGAACCTAGGGCCTTTCATGGTTGACAGTGTTTTGGGTTGGTAGGCCTTTTCATCAAGCCAGCCTCTTTGCTCTTATCATGAAGTTCTGGGCAGAAAGCAATTAAATATTACATCAGCATCTGAGTGTTGCAGCTGATGAAAGAGAAACAAGGCACCTGTCCAAGTTGATAATCAACCTCTGTTAAACCAAAGCAGAGGCTATTTCTTAAATATCACCATCAAAACAATAACTTCATTGCCATAGCCAACAATGAGCTACCAACTTCAAAGGGCTCCTTTCCCCCACCCACTCCTTCCTTGCATTAGTTTTCAAGAACACTGCACTGTCGAAGATTTTTCATTGTTCCAGATTGACCACTCTCGCTCACTTGAGAGGTGTGTGTGTGTTTGGGTGTGTGTGTGTGTGTGCGAGAGAGAGAGATTAGTGCCTGCAGTTGAAAACAAGATTGAATTTGTAACCGCAGGGGAAAGCCTATAAGGGATCTAGCAGGAGAAGCTTTGGCTGAAGGAAGCAGTCATCAAAATACACAGGCTCAATTTTTTTGCATTTGACAGAAGGGGCCACAGGGTTGAAAAAAAAAGACTCCAGAATTCAAAAATGTCGTGCTAAGGAATATGGCTGATACTAAGGCATAGGGAAGTTAGATTAGAGGTACGCTAAACATTCTATTGCAAGCAATATCAACCCTGGAACTGCTCAGAATGATTCAGAAGCATAGGACTGTTTTGGAAGTAGATCTTTGTTGGAGCTCAGAGCACTCCTAGTATGCTTGGAAGGACCCCTTTTTAAGATTAGACCACCTCTTTAATACTGAAGAGATCTGATTTTGAGGTCGGAATGCCCCGTGATGGAACATGTTGCATGCTCCTAGCTTAAGCATACTGTGAATTGCCAAACTCAAGAAAACTGTTGTATGGTGTTTTCCCTGACATGCTAATAGCAGAACCTAAAAAGGCTGCGGAGAAGGAAGAGAAGGAGAGGGAGAGGGAGGAGGAGGAGGGGAAGGGGAAGGAGAGGGAGAGGAGAAGGAGAGGGGGAGGGGAGAGGGAGAAGGACAGGGAGGAGGAGAGGGAGAGGGAGGAGGAGGAGGAGGAGGGGAAGGGGAAGGAGAGGGAGAGGGAGAAGGAGAGGGGGAGGGGAGAGGGAGAAGGACAGGGAGGAGGAGAGGGAGAGGGAGGAGGAGGAGGGGAAGGGGAAGGAGAGGGAGAGGGAGAAGGAGAGGGGGAGGGGAGAGGGAGAAGGACAGGGAGGAGGAAGGGGAGAGGGAGGAGGAGGAGGGGAAGGGGAAGGAGAGGGAGAGGGAGAAGGACAGGGAGGAGGAGAGGGAGAGGGAGGAGGAGGAGGGGAAGGGGAAGGAGAGGGAGAGGGAGAAGGAGAAGGAGAGGGGGAGGGGAGAGGGAGAAGGACAGGGAGGAGGAAGGGGAGAGGGAGGAGGAGGAGGGGAAGGGGAAGGAGAGGGAGAGGGAGAAGGACAGGGAGGAGGAGAGGGAGAGGGAGGAGGAGGAGGGGAAGGGGAAGGAGAGGGAGAAGGAGAAGGAGAGGGGAAGGGGAAGGAGAGGGAGAGGGAGAAGGAGAGGGGGAGGGAAGAGGGAGGAGGAGGGGAAGGGGAAGGAGAGGGAGAGGGAGAAGGAGAGGGGGAGGGGAGAGGGAGAAGGACAGGGAGGAGGAGAGGGAGAGGGAGGAGGAGGAGGGGAAGGGGAAGGAGAGGGAGAGGGAGAAGGAGAAGGAGAGGGGGAGGGGAGAGGGAGAAGGACAGGGAGGAGGAAGGGGAGAGGGAGGAGGAGGAGGGGAAGGGGAAGGAGAGGGGGAGGGGAGAGGGAGAGGGAGAAGGACAGGGAGGAGGAGAGGGAGAGGGAGGAGGGGGAGGGGAAAAGTTGTTGTTGGGGCTGGAGTTATTCTTAGCGCTTTGGGGCCATATCAAAAGGTCTAGGAAACCACCTGGACACAGGAATGGTTAGAATCTCAACTCGACAAATACGAAAAAAAAATGCATTACTTGGAACAGTGCATATATTAAGGCACTATTTTTAACTATCCAAGATCCCATGGACGGATATGATAGTCAAAAGTACCAACTCCAGTTGGAACTATTTGGTAGTCTGTGTGTAAACAGCAATAACAACAACTGATCTCATTCTTCTTGGGGAAGTTAGGCAAGTGCAGTTCCTGTTCAGGTGTCTTTTGCTTCATTCACAGGTGAGAGAAAGGTGTGGGCTTTGTGGAGCACAGGGGAGAATAGATGGGTGGCGTAGGAAGCCTTCAAAACATTCTGTTCTCCTGGTAGGTAATAGCATCATCTTCTAGTTAATTCGATTAGAGTCACAAGCATCTGCTTTGGGTAACTTATAATACACCAAATTTAACTTAAACGGACTTGCATGATGAATTGCAAAGCTTAGAAAACCCTAGTCAACATTACTGGAAGTGTCTGGATGACAGACGGAGAGACTAAATATAATCCCCATGCTGCCCTGACGAAACATACTTGGCGGCTTAGCTTAATCCTTGAAGGAATGACAGCAAAAATAAGGTGAAAGAGCAATTAGCTTTCTCCCACACTAATCCCAGCTAAATCAGTTTCTCCTTTTCTTGCTTATGGCACAGTTCCAAACACCCTGGAAAATTGAGAGGTGAGAAAATGCACCTTCTCTGCATAGGGATTTGATTATAATTAAATGACAAGTGCCATTTTAAAGGCCAGGCTATGGCCCAAATAGAATTGTTTTGAGTCCCATTGATGGGATGCATAAATATATTATATGATTATACATGCTATTGCACCAGGTCACATGAATGGTCTCCTCAGCATCTTGTGGTGATCCAGCGCTAGATGGGATTTTCAATGACTTGGGACACTTTCAGCTACCAGCCTTTCTTCTGCCTCTCATCTCACCATTAAAATGCGACTGGGATTGACCGAGGTCTTCAGACTATTTCAGCATACCAACAAGCTAAATAAATCAGTAGGTTTCCTTCTTTGCAAGTCTACAATATTCACCTAGAAAAACAACCCAGGCTACTCCTGACCAGTTAATGAACAGAGAGATTTCCCTGTCCACCCATGCCTGTCTGCTTACCAGGAAGGAAGGAATTGTCCCACCCCTTTAGTTTGGTCTTTGCCCAAAAAACAGCCTTTTTCCCACTGTGAAAATAGTAAGAAACAACAACAATCAAACCTACAAGATTCTGGATTGATTGATTGATTGGTTATGTGCCATCAAGTCACTTGTGACTTCTAGCAACCACATAGATAGATTTTCTCTGTGATGTCTGTCCCATCCTGGTCTTTCAGAACTTCCAACAGTGAACCCATCACACTGTAGCTTAGTCCCTCTACCTTGATGCTGGTCATCCTCTTCTTCTCTTTCCTTCCACCTTTCCCAGCATTAGATCATTCTCTAAAGAGCTAGGTCTTTGCATAATGTGTCCAAACTAAGATCATTTGAACCAGTCTGTTATTTTAGCCCTTCTCAATAAAAGTAGCTTTAGGCTTCCTGTGGAGTTGATTCCTGGTCTGGCCTACTTGGTGGGGCTGACATTGATCTTGCCAGTCTGATTGCAGGTATATATTTACCCCACTTCTGATACTCATGTGAATTAGGGAGGTGTCTGTCTGAGTCTCTGCTGCATGTTCTCTGTCTGTTGTGAACTTAAGGTATGTTTCCCCCCTTGTCATTTTGGTAATAGATCTTGCCTATCTCCATCAAGGTCATCTTCTGTACTTTTTATAAGTTCCCACAACTGTTTCACCTGCTCAGCTCTCCTTATCAATGGTTCTGACAGCACACAGTTGAGACAAAAGTCACCGCATTGGGAAATACAGCACTGTTCCCTCAGGACCCCCCTAATTTGCCTTGAACCCCTTATCAGGAGAGAACCAGTAACACTTTCTACTTCATTACTTTCTTCCCCATTGGCCAAACACTGTTCAGGACGTGTGTTCTGAGTTGCCATGTTTGGAGTAATTTCTGTAATGGAAAGCCTTGATTTCTTTTTCATCCAATCTCTCTTTCCAACACTTTTTTTTTCTCCCCCTTGGAGGACCGGCTGTGCAGATGTAGAGAACAGAAGAAATGGCCTTGAAGGACAGGAGGAAAAGCCACTACTGAGGCAATGGTCAGATAAAAGAGGCCTGAGTCCAGGCCAAGAAAGTAACCCGAGTAAGCATTTCAGACAAGCCCCTCCCTACTTCACACAATGATAGAGAGAGAGAAGGGGAAGCACATCCAGACTTGCAAGATTCTGTTACTATAGCTTTACAATAAGAGTAGTAATGACTTACATTTATTTATTTATTTGTCTATTTATTTATTTTTCAAATTTCTATCACCGCCCATCTCTCCTGAAAAGGGGACTAAGAAACATTGGTTTCTTAGTCTAGTCTACCTTGAAAGACTGACAGCAGGGTCTGGAAATGTCCCAGTTTTGACTGGGGTTAGGTCTTTGCACAAGATTGCTGCCTATGGGAGGCCGTTTAACCCAAAACAATCCTGGAGTTGATTTGGATTAAAACTAACCTTGTTCTGCCCCAGTGCTGAGACAGTGTTTACATAGCATGTTTATGCCATCATTGACTCAGTTATGCATGTTGTGTGAATGGAGGCAATGATTTTTTTTGTTTGTTTGTTTCTTAGAGCGCCCAGAGGGGTGGATGTATCAAAAAGCCTTAAACATAAGAAACAGGAATAGTAGGAGGGACATCCTACATTCCCAGAAACTCCTTTACATCTTCAATGTATTTTTTTAACAGAATGCAGAACCTGTACAATTTCATTACTTCCAGGTAGTGTTTCAGCCCAAGGGACCACCTTCCTCTGACAATTATTATAATTTATAAAAGAAAATATCCCACATCTGACACTAGTCAATTTACCCTGATATAAAATAGACCATGTGTTTTCTTTCATTTATATTTTTATGGTACGTAATGTCTTTATAATTTCCACCACTCCACATCAAAGCTGCCAACCGCTGAGCATCTAAATAAGTAGCATGTGTAGAAAATGAATGAATTGCTAAATGTCCCATTACGTCCATGGAGAATATTCTCGCACTTTGATTCTGGCATCTTAAAAATTGAGACAGCAAATGAATGGTTTTCACTCCACTGGACTGAAGGATTTGGCAGGGCTGGTTTCATTATATTCAGGGTACGGGAAAGGGAGGGGGCAGGCATGGGGGTCGGGAGAAATGGGAAGAGAAATGTACACGCAACTTTTTGTCAGATCCAAGAAGTTGATATTCTCATAAAACAGGCAGCTGATTGGATAAGTAAACTGTGATGTCCTTAAGGGCCATCTACAGATCAGACCAAAGGGTGTCTACACCAATCCCTCAAGAATATTCTTTGCCAAGATGTAGCCTTTACACATGCTTTACTACATCTTCTATCATCCCGGACCAGCCCAGGCCATAGGATTTTCAGTGGAACGCTTCTAGAGATCATAAACTTAGGGATGGCTGCTTTCAAAGATTGGGTGAAACAGCGATGGTGATTCATCATTCTGTATCTTTAGCATCTGCAACTAAAAATTATATTGCCTCTGCATGTGGAAACTCAGTTCAGATGTTTTGAAACCTTAAAATGTAAGTCATGAAGAAAGTCCTGAACAGTAATGAAAATCTTCTGGCTTTCCTTGAAATGGCTTAATTGGTATTCCTACAGAGGGTTGAACTCGACAATCCTTGTAGTGGCTGCCAACTGTACAATTATATAATTCATATACTCCCCACCCCACCAACCCAGGCCCTTTAGGTTAAATGCAATACTTGTGGGAAGAAGGCAAAGGAGGCAGGACTGAATATAGATTTATATAGATTTTTATTGAATTTTGACACTTACACCCCCTAAAGCTAATATAGGGTTTTTATTTGGTTTGAGTTTTTTGGTGCCTTCAAGCAAGTCTTGACTCCTGGCAACTATGTGGACAAGTCCTTGCAGTTTTCCTGGCAACATTTTTGGAAGGGGTTTGCCCTTGCCTTCGTAATAAGGCTGAGAGGGAGCAACCAAAATCACCCAGCTGTACCAATCGAAGAGAATATTTGTAGCTCAGGACTGAACTGTGGAGTCCTTGGCGCTCTCTGAACCTTGTTGTTTTCTTGCAGATGTTTCACTGCCAAACTAGGCAACATCTTCAGTGCAAGGAGGGAGTGGGCCTTGCTCTCAGTTTATATATGGCTTGCTCTGCTTGTGCTGGTGGAGGTGTTGTTCTCCTCTTGGGAGTTCCTTGATTGGGCTGTTGTTTGCTGCTTGGTTGATGGACTGAGTTAATAGTTCCTTGATTAGGGTATATTATATATAATATATTGTATATAACACAACACAACCTGGAAAAAAACCATGGTATGGAATCAGAGAGCAAGGCCTACTCTCTCTTTGCACTGAAAATGTTGCCTAGTCTGACAGTGAAACATCTGCAAGAAGACAACAAGGCTCAGAGGGCACCAAGGACTTTACCCAGCTGTCTTTGTAACAAAAGCAAGGCTAGAACGTACAGTTTCCAGGTTTATTGTCCAGTGCCTTTAACCACAACACCAAGCTGACTCTCAATATAAGATGTACAGAAGTACATTTGCAAATGCTTATTAGAAATAGAATCGCGGTACCTTTCAGAACAATTATGAAGACTAGGTGACATGGACATACTTTCCAGATGGGGACAGGTGATGGACGACTAAAGGGCTTTTCCTGCCCTTTCATATAGTAGATGCTTTGAAGATTCACTTAGCCAGCCCTTCAGGCTGTCTTCTGGACCCTCCTGAGTGTTAAAGTCTCTGACTTCCATTCCTGAGACAACCCTATAGGGATCCATTTCTAGAATTTTAGAAGTTGCCCTTGACATTGTGCATGGAGCCGAAGATATTTCAGATGTCCTCCTCGAAGGCCAGAGTCAAAACTTGACTTTGCAGGGGGAATTTGGGGTCAACATCAATGTCACATTGGAGGGACAAATCCAAGACCAAAGACAGAAATAATATTCCAAGCTGTAAGAAAATATAAGTCCTTAATTTAGGAAGGAAAAAAAGCAAATATGGAAGGATAGAATGGCTTAGAAATCAGAGCTTTTGGAGGAGCAGCAAACTGAATATGAGTGAGCGGCATGACATGACCACTACAGAGGCAAATACAATTTTAGGTTGTATCCATAGAAGAATCCATTTAGAATCTAAATGTATTAGAATCCAAATGTAACTTTAGAATATAAATGCATCCATTTAGAATCCATAGATGCTAAATCATGGGAAGTTGTATTTCACTCTGGTCTATATTGGTCAGATCCTACTACCAGGATTCTACCCAGTTTTGGATGCCAGAGTTTAAGAAATATTCAGAGAAACTGCAACAATTTCAGAAAATGGAACCAAAAACTAACAGGAAAGAGGAAAGGAACTGGGAGTGTTTAGGCTTGAGAAGAGAAGATTGAGCATTCTTGAGATGACATCACCCAGGAGGTCGAGCACTACTCTAGGTTAACTTAGTGGAAAATTGGACAGAAAGAACCACTGAATGTTGGAGAAAACTTCCTAACTATAAGAGCACATCAACAGTGCAACTAGATATACAGGAGCTTCTGTTTGCTGGATGTGTTCAAGCAGAAGCTGGACAGCCATCTGTCCTGGATGTCCAAATTTGGAGCCTGCACCAAGCAAGATCAGTGGCCTATCCAATACACTAATTCTGTGATCCGATAATTATATGAGTTCCATCTGTTAAACCTCCAAGGCCAACTCTTCTTGACATTGGGAAAGCTGAAAGTAGTTGTTTTAGCTGTTGGCCCAGAGTGGACAAGGATAACCTGTGCATTAAAAAGACTTCAAGCTTGACTAACCTTCTCTGTCCCTCTCTCAAACTAAAGAAAATAACTCCAAATTCATGTTGTCCTGAAAGCTTCCATTACCATGCTTTTCCCTGATTATGAACTGAGGAAGTCAGGTAAAAAGGGGAAGGAGCAATAGAGGTGGAAGGAGAACAGGGAGGAGAACATGTTAGCAGATTGCTAGGAAAGCCTTTGGCCCAGGAGAGATCAGAAAAGTCACACACCAGCCATTTCTATACAAATTATTTTATTTACAGAAAGCAAACATATTTACAGGCTCTCAGTGAGAGCTGCTTAACTCTCGACATGCCTACACAGAAGGGGAACTGAAACTAAAACAAGTCCAGGCAACTTCTCCCCAGGTGCAAAAATGAACATCCAAAAAGAGGACAATTAAATTCAACCTCTTCACCCAGCCAAAATGATGAGTTACCATAGTAACCTTAATCTGTAGTAGAAAACAATATATTAACACTCCCCTTTTTATACTACAGAATAAGATGCAAACGAATATGCTTTGTTAACTCTGTATGTCTTTCCATTCACATTATTTTAACATTATCTCCCCTTTTGGTTTAACAGAAAGCTACCATACTTCTTCCTGTGTATTTCCAAACCTAGGTTATTTGTTACAGTTCCAAGGCTTTTTAATGTGAAATGGCTTTTCATGCAGGCTTCAAAATCAAGCCTTTGTTTTTTGTGTTGGTGTGAACAGCAGGAAATCATCAACATAAATGCACAGATACGTACAGCCTTGTTTGTCTTTCTTCATATATACACATGGATCTGCTGTTCCTTTTTCAAAACCAAAATTCTGCAGTTTTTCATCTACTTTTTGGTTCCAGGATCTAGCAGGTTGTTTTAACCCATAGACTGACTTCAGCAGTTCACAGACTAGATTCTCCCCTTTTTCAAAGCCAGGGGGTTGCTGCATGTATAATTTGTGGTCTAAATCACCGCAGAGAAATGCAGTTTGAATGTCATAGTGGTGAACTGACATTGCTTTGAGTGCAGCAATTTTTAACAGTAATCTAATTGATTCACCTTTAGTAACTGGTGCAAAAGTCTTGTCAAAGTCTAAATCTTTCCTTTGAGTGAACCCTTTTGCAACTAACCTTGCTTTATATTTTTGGATGTTGCCATCAGCATCCCTTTTCAGTTTGAAAACCCACCTGCAACCTAGACAGCGTTCATTGGGAGGTAGATTTACCAGTTTCCATGATTTATTTTCTTTCAAGGATGCTAACTCCTGTTGCATGGCAGAATGCCAATTTTGTGCAATCTCTGGTGGTAAAGCATTCACTTGTTCTAAAGACTCAGGTTCTGTGAATATGTGAAAAGCCTTTACTGTTTCAGCCTGAAAACCTGATGGAGGAACGCCTTTATTACTTCTCTGAGATCTGCGAGGTAATACAGGGCTTAAATTTTGACTCCTATCACTTTCCTGAGAAGCATCTGTCTCATCAGACAGATCTTCAGTTTGCTTTTCTGGTTTAATGTCCTCATCGGGCAAAAGATCACCATCAGCAAGTCCTTGCTGTTCTCTTGTGGTGGTCAGATCAACTGGAGAGCTAGAATTTAATATCCCCCAGTTTTGTTCAGCAAAAGAAGCACTTCTGCTAATTATTAATTTCTCTCCCATTATGAACCTGTAGCTCCTTTGGTTTGTTCATAGCCAGCAAAAATGGTTTTCTTTGTTGTGGGGCCTCCTTTCCTTCTCTGTTGTTTTGGAATATGAACCCAAGCAGTGCTACCAAACACTCTAAGATGGTTTACCTTTGGTTTCACACCATAAAACAAATGGAATGGAATGTCCTGAATCACAGAGTTATACAATCTGTTTTGTACATAACAGGCAGTAGATATTGCCTCTCCCCAATACTTAGAAGATAAATGTGAATCTTTAAGCATGCATTCCATCGCATTTTGCAAGGTTCTGCCCTTTCTTTCAGCAACACCATTTTGCTGAGGGGTGTAAGGGTTAGAAAGAATTTGTTCTATCCCCTTTTCTGCTAGGAACCTCTTGAATTTTGGAGAAAGGTACTCTCCTCCTCTATCACATTGGAGTGCAGATACAGGCCTAGGGAATTTTCCATTTGCCCATGTCACAAAACCTTTAAATTTCTCAAATGCCTCATCTTTATGTTTTAAGATGTAGATAAATGTGTATCTTGAGAAATCATCAATGATGGTCATTGCATACCTTGCTTGTCCAAGACTTGGAGCAAAAGGACCAATAATGTCAGAGTGTACAATTTCCAAAGGTTTAGTTGTAACTCTTCACTGTGCTTACTCACAGGAGCTTTTAGTGTTTTGCATTCTTTGCCAACTACACAGTCTAAGTATTTGTCACAGGGTTTTATCTTTAGGTCAGCACACAGTTGTGGCATTTGTGCTATATACTTGAAATTAGCATGACCAAATCTCCTGTGCATCAGGTGTACACATTGGTCATGATATGGAGTGTTGCCACCTGCAGCCTTGCAGCTTGGCTTCCTTGTATTTTGCACAATGTACAAGGAGTCTTTTAATATACCAGTAGCACACAATTTTCCATTTTTACATATCTCCCAACCATTTTTCTTAAATGTTATGACATACCCTGTTGCAGCCAATTGTGCCACAGATAAAAGGTTTGATTGTAAATTTGGCACATACAACACACCTTTCACAGTTTCTCCCAAGCAGGATAAATACAAGTCACCTTGTCCCATAATTTTGGTCACAGACCCATCAGCCAAAGATACACTTTGTCTTTCAGTTTTAGACAGTGACACAAAAGAGCTTTTACAATTACATAAATGACAATTGGCCCCAGAATCTAACACCCATACATCAGAATTACCCTTCTCAGCAACCTGTGCAATTTGGGTTGTCTGAAGAGCCTTCTTCTGTGTTGCCCTTGTGTTCTTCTTCTCTGTCTTTCTACTCTTGGGTCTCAAGGCACAGTCTTTCTGCAAATGTCCAGCTGAACCACAGGTGAAGCATCGCTGGCTGGCTAGTGCTGTGGCCTCAGCTTCCTTTCCCTTCTTTTCCCTTGTTTTCTGGTATCGCGGCTTTCCAGAAGAGATGGGGGGGGATCTTTCCTCTCTCTTCTCCCATTCAGCGAGTAAGTGCTGTGTAACATACAATGGGGTGAGGTCTGCTTCAGGCATAGCCTCCAGGGTACAAATCAGTGTGTCCCACGTTTCATTCAGTGAGGACAGCAGTATATACGATTTTGTGAGAGGTGTAAATTCCATTCCTCTCTCCTGCAACTCAACAAAGAGCTGCTGAATATAATGCAGGTGCTCAGGAAGGCTATCTCCTTCTGCAAGGTAGGCTCTGTACAGCTTTTTCGTCAGAGTAACTTTACTCCCTGCTGTTGCCTTTACATATAAGTCTCTCAAAGCATCCCAAAGTTGCTTTGCAGACTGCATGCCTCGCACGTGGACTAGCTGATTGTCCTCAACTCCCAGGGTAATGGTGGCTCTAGCCCACTCATCCTGTCTCAGCCATTCAGCACTGGGATTTGGGGGGTTTTGCTCACCAATTGGCAGCCAAAGATTCTCTCTGTGAAAATACATCTCCATCTTCAGGGCCCAATTCAAATAGTTGGTCTCTGATAGGCGCTCCAGAGGCATCACTGAGGGCTGAGAGGTAGCCATGGCTTCTTCCTTCTTTTGCAAGTCACCTCAGCTAGCTTCTAAATCCTGTAGACCGGCAGTTGCTGGAAAATCTCCAGGCGGCTCCAAAGAAAATCTTCACAGGTCTTTGCTACCTGCCTTTAAATTGTGCATGAGGTGTGGAGCTGAACTCTCTATTCCCTCTATTCTGGGGTTTTGCTGGGCTTCTTAGTGAGTTTACTGGGCTGCTTACTGGGCCCATAACCTGTTAGCAGATTGCTAGGAAAGCCTTTGGCCCAGGAGAGATCAGAAAAGTCACACACACCAGCCATTTCTATACAAATTATTTTATTTACAGAAAACAAACATATTTACAGGCTCTCAGTGAGAGCTGCTTAACTCTCTACATGCCTACACAGAAGGGGAACTGAAACTAAAACAACTCCAGACAAGTTCTTCTCCCCAGGTGCAAAAATGAACATCTGAAAAGAGGACAGTTAAATTCAACCTCTTCACCGGGCCAAAATGATTAGTTACCATAGTAACCTTAATCTGTAGTAGAAAACAATATATTAACAGAACACTGGTCTTGCTTGAAGGCTATTTACTTTATTTATTTATTTATTCATTCATTCATTCATTCATTCATTCATTCATTCATCCATCCATCAAATTTGTATGCTGCCACAATCACAAGACTCTTGGCAGCTAACAAGGTGTAAACATGCCATAAATATAAGAAAAGAAAAGAAAAATAAAACCCAGACAAAGGATATGGCATCAGGACCCAAAAGCTTTCTAGAAAAACTCCATCTTCAGCTTTTTTACAGAAGGTTGACAATATGGAGACAAGCAAATCTCCAATGGAAAACCTTCCAGAGGACTGGCCCCATCACTGAAAAGCAACACTTCTGGGATTCCACCACCACACCTCCTAAAAATAGAGAACAACCAGCTGCTTGTCCTGGCATGAACACAGCAATGAGGCCAATGTGGTCCTAGTAAAGAGATGCGGTCCTCTAGATAACCAGGTGCCAAGCCATAAAGGGCTTTACAGATTAATACCAACACTTTGAATTGCACCCAGAAGCAAATAAGAAGTAAATTCAGGGCCTGAGAAGCAGTGCAATACATGCCCAATGGACAGTCCCATGAGTACCTGGCCCACTGTGTTTTGAACCAACTGAAGCTTCCAGGTGGTCTTTAAAGGCAGCACCATGTACAGCACATTGCAATAGTCTAGTTGAGCAGTACTCAGTACTCACACACTGTACTCAGGCCCCTTGCCCCAAGGGGTACGGAACTCTCCCAATGTACAAACAGTAGCTCCATCTTACTAGGGTTCAGCTTAAGCCTGTTCTTTCCCATCTGCACAGCCTCCAGGCACTGGGACAGGACTTTGATGGCATCTCAGGCCCAGCCTTTGGTCACAAGGGAGCAAGCACAGAGACCATCTCTTTCCCCACCTCCCCAGACAACCACCTACTGGACGTGACCAGTAAGAAAGAAGTGGAACCACTGTAGAACTTTATAGTGGGTTCTAGATACCCAAAGGTCAGCAACACAGTCCAGAGCCAAGAACTGCAATCCAGGAGAAGATGCATTTGGGGTGGGCAGGGAAGAAAGCGCCTCAATATGTCTATACCTACAAAGCCAAAAGAGTGCAAGCGATGGAACTCCCAATGACACTTTATGGAAGTGAAAGTTGGACTTTGAAGATGAAGGATACAAAAACTATTGACATTTTTAAACTGGGTGTTGGAAAAGACTCCTGAGAATACTGTGGACAGCCAAGAAAACAAACCAATGGATCATATAACAAATCAATTCAAAGTTTTCATTTGAGGCCCAAATGACCAGGCTCAAATTATCCTACTTCAAACACATTATGCGAACACCCAGCTCTTTGGAAAAGGGTCTGATGCTGGGAAAGATGGAAGGAAAGAGAAGAAGAGAATGACTAGCAGCAAGGGGGATGGACTCAGTTATGGTGGTGAAGCTTACACCATTGGAAGACCTGAAGGACTAGGTTAAGGACAGATCATCATGGAGAATATCTATCTGTGTGGTCACTAAGAGCCAGCATTAACTTGATGGCAATCAATCAATCAATCAATCAATTGAAGAGAAGGATAAAGAATGGTAAAAGGAGTAATTACTACTGAGAATCCTTTCCATTACCTGCTAGCCCTTTCTCTAACATAATATTCTTATCAAGAGCCAGTGTGTTGTAGTGATTAAGGCAGCAGGCTAGAAACTGGGAGACTGTAAATTCCCAGCCTCAGGCACAAAGCCAGCTGGGTGATTGTGGGCCAGTCATTCTTTCTGACAGACTTGGGAAGAAAAGGTCAAGGGCAAACCATATCCGGAAATGCTGCCAAGGAAATTGCAGGGACTTGTCCAGGCAATTACCTGGAGTCAAGACTGACCTGAAGGCAAAACAAATTAGTTTATTAATTAATAAAAAAGTCTTCACATCAGTTTAGAAGAACAAGGATGTCCAGAAAGATTGTGTGGTGGATCTCAGTTTGGTTATGGCTTTGAATGGTTCAAAAGGGATCCAGGTATTTTTTATCACAGAGAGTTAACACCATGTCCCTATGGAGACCAGACTTCCTAATAGTAACTTATCAATAGCCTTCAAGGTGTTTAGGACATGGAGTCAAGTAATCACAGGTTTATCTTTAAGACTTCTCCCAGCTGTGCTCCCAAATGTGATGGGACTATATAACTCTCAGAATTCCCAGACTTAGGAAGTATCATAGAATCATAGGTTTGGAAAGGGCCTCAGGGAATATCAAGTCTAACTCTCTGCTCAGTGAAGGATCCACTACAGCATCTCTGACAGGTGAGCATCTGGCCTCTAACTGAAGACCTCCAGGTAAAGAAGACCTCATCATTGCCAGTAGCAGCCTGTTCTACTAGCTGATAGCTTATACAGTCAGGAAGTTCCTCCTGATGTCTAGCCTAAACCTATTTCCTGGTAGCTTGATCCATTTGGTTTGGAGTCTTGAGCAACACAGCATGTCCACTCTTGTTTTCCTATGAGATAGCCATACAGATATTTTCTCTCACAGGCTGATTGAAAACAGATTTGCTGCATTCACACAACAAATTAAACACAATGACTGTATTCACCCATTTTATAGATTTGCACAAAACAATGAACCCCAAATAAACTGAAGGGATTGGGTTTGCCCTGCACACTAAATCACAAACAAACCCAGATTAAAGCTTCACTTCTTCTGCAAGGGTAGCCAATAAGTCTTCATCAGAATCTAGTTAAAAGGGTTGTCTGAACTCAGTCAATACCTACAAAGCCAAGTGATTTCCTAGATACACAATACATGATGGTCTAGCATCTCTTGTTTAGATATCAAACTTTTCTCATCAGCATGCTCTAAAAAATAATTATGGTAAACTACAGTGTTATTACTCCGGAAATATATTAAAAATGTAGATCTTTTATAATTCCTTCAATTAACAGTAGACACTTCTTGATTACTTTCTAATTAAATCATTTCACTCCAAGCCTTGGTAATTACAACAAGAAGTTATTAAAATTAGAAAACATTTGCTAACTCAGGACTTTTGATTATTAAGTCTTTGTCATTTACTATCACGAAACAGTCCGTGAAGATATATACCCAGGAAGTGACTTTAATGTATTCAGAGGCAATAGATAACCACAGGTGTCCCTGCAAATAGTGTAGGATTTTCCATCAGACAGTTTTCTTCCAATCTATCGTGCCTTGTCGTTAGACATATTGGTCTATCACATTATCAATAATTATAGACACAGATAAAGACATAGCTATATAATTGATTCAGCATAAACACTACTTTGATTCCTCAGAGAGGAATAATTTTCAGTAATTTAGTCTGTTCCTATTTCTAAAGAAAGGGCACAACCTGGTTCCTGATTTGGACAGCTCTGTCAGCCCACTTTTGCATCCAGTTGTGATTTATTTTAAGGGTTGCTTAAAATTGTACACACTTCTTTCCCAATGGAAATATTTCGGTATACACTTTATCCTTGTATAGACATTTCTGGGCACTGTTCTTCTAATATGCACATGTTTCTGAACAATTTCTCCTGATATAATGTGCTGTAATATAGACAGAATGCAATGAGTTGTGAACTTTTTTGCTAAAAGGAAGTCACAAACTGCATGGTAAACATCACAAAAGTGTTAACTTTGGCATCCCACTCCACGTGTGGCTTGCATGGCAGTTTTTAAAAAGTGGAAACAGTGGGAATACCAATGAATACCAGATCAAAGAAATATAATCTTTTTCTTTTTCTTTTTCTTTCTTTCTTTCTTTCTATCTAATCTATCTATCTCTATCATCACTCTATCTCATATAGAGGGGTCAGAATTTTTCTATATACCTCAAGCTTTCATTTCCATATTGTTTCCCATCCTTAAGTCCCTCCAGTCTCCCCTAAGGATTGTGGTACCACCTTCTCAAGAACTTCTATCCACTGCTTCAAGAAGGTCTGACCACAGGGCATTATAACAAGACTCATATTTTTTTACATCCTCCTTTGTCCCTGAAAAAAACAAATTAGCCCTCCCCACCTCCAAAATACAAATAATGGTAACTGGATCAATCCAGATCGTATCATGTACATTAGCTGGGTTTGCACAGTATATTTAATCAGGTCACTTAACAGCCTAGCAGCCACATTAACTCAATGAGCAAAGCTTGGCTAGTTTTAACTTTGGCTATTTAGGGGTTGGGAAGGAGGGAAATTAGGGCATTGTATAAATCCACTCTATTTTGTTGCTTATGGTTCAATGCATTGTGCAACCTCCCTTCCCCAAGGGGTTAATTCAAGTTATGCATGTCATATAAACATATTTAATTTGCTTGAGAGAGAACATGCAAATGGTAACAATAGAATCAACAACAAGAGAAAATAAGAGGGGGAAAAAACCCAAAACCAGCGATTTGTTTACTTACAATGTTGCTCCTGACACATGGAGACACACCAAAATAACTGCTGTTTATTTTACAAGATGGAAAAAATATTGAACGCCCTCTGGTCATAGAAGGCATTTTCTCTGGGGATTACAAGTGCAGAGATGAATTAGGTACACTTAGGATCAATATCTGTTTCTCTTCTTGGTTCAAGATGGGATTTGTCAAAAATTTGAGAGCTGCTTCTATTGAGTGTCAGCCACAAATCCTCCCAGCCCTGAGTCACATACTCATTGGAAGTTGAAATATAAATGGCAAGGGCCTTTTTTTAGCAACAATATGTGAGGTCAGAATGCTAGATCACCTCTCTTCTCTGCTTTTAATGAGCATCAGTTTGATGAAGTGACCTTGTGGGCTGGGATTTTGGAGAGGCAGGGGGTCTTTTCAGACCATCACAGGATGCCAAGCTCATTCAGAATGAATGGGACTCTTGGACCCTGGAAGAGCCACATGGCATAACAGGGGGTTGGGGACCTGGTCATTATGCCAGATCGGTGAGAGATAATGGCAGACAGTGAACTGAAGATTCTTAATTAAAGTTTGAATGTGGCTTGAATGCAAGGGGAGAAATTAGTAGCTGAAGCATGGCTCCTGGGTGGCCCGTTGATGTTAATCAATTGAGTGTCTCTTTCTGGATGTGGTTTATGAAAAATGAAAGAGAAGGGCAATGGCCCTGAACGTTAATACCCAGTGAACCAATCCACCTTCTGGCAAATAGGAGAACAGCAGAGATTTCTCAGGATTGCCAAGACACAGGCACAGCTCATAAATCTATTCCTGGTCATCCTTCTGTAAGTTGCATGTTTAGGGGAAGAAATCATGAATGCTCCCCATTTTTTAAAAAAAATGTGCTTCCAACTCATAGTTAATATTAAAAAGTTCTAAGCCACTCTTTTTCCTGGTGCACCCAGTTTCTCTGAAGAGGTTGTCCTTCATTTGGAGGTGAAAGACAATTCTGAACAGTAACACTGTGTGAAATTGCTGGTCATATAACTTGGTTTTAGTAGTTGATGAGTTGACATACAAATCTAAAGCTTATGGACTGCACAATGTAGCTAATCCAGTCCATTTTTCCATGCACTGAAGAAAAGAATACAACGGAGCCAGGTTTTTTTTTTTTTTTATGCATTTATTTATTAGATTTATATCCTGTCTTTTCTGGAAGAGTTCAAGAAAAACTAGCCTGAGGAAAAACAGCTTTGTCAAACCATTGCAGAAATAAGTGGAATTATATGATTAAAAGTAAATGCAAATATATAATTATACTTTTATAACAATATCATTAACAGAGGCTGATGTGTCACTGAGTGATTGACATACAAGGCTGTCACAATAATTGTGGAACATCCATATGACTTAAAGCCAGTTTGGATGAAACTCTGGAAACCAACTGGGACAGAACTAATTTTTCATGCAAATGATGTTTTCATGAATGGGAAAACTGCTGTCTTCCAGTGCACGGAAGGGAACGATCTCATTTTGTGTTCACGAACTCACTTGAGTAGTGATAGATCAATCTATCAATCTCAGTTTCACTTAGCTTTTCATTTACCCAATTGTAAGTTCATTGAAGGACCATTTCTCCATCAATTTGTGAATTCACCCCCCCCCCCAAAAAAAGTTGCATGCAATCTGGAATGCATTTTTCTCATTCCCCAGATATGCACAACTTCATGTGAAAACATTTTCCCTATCTTGACTGGGTGTCGAGTTGTTGTTGTTTATTCGTTTAGTCGCTTCCGACTCTTTGTGACTTCATGGACCAGCCCACGCCAGAGCTTCCTGTCGGTCGTCAACACCCCCAGCTCCCCCAGGGACGAGTCCGTCACCTCTAGAATATCATCCATCCACCTTGCCCTTGGTCGGCCCCTCTTCCTTTTGCCCTCCACTCTCCCTAGCATCAGCACCTTCTCCAGGGTGTCCTGCCTTCTCATGATGTGGCCAAAGTATTTCAGTTTGGCCTTTAATATCATTCCCTCAAGTGAGCAGTCTGGCTTTATTTCCTGGAGGATGGACTGGTTGGATCTTCTTGCAGTCCAAGGCACTCTCAGAATTTTCCTCCAACACCAGGGTGTCGAGTAAAGATAGGAAAATAGATACAGAAGTTTCCAGATATGCAGATCCCTGAAGAAACATAGTGGGTAGGATGTGTTTTGCAGCAAGGAATGTATGTTTGCTGAAAGATAGCTTCGAATAAATTCATCCTTCTCCTCACTTTGCTTATGGAAATGAGAGTTGGTTATGTCCAGAGAAATGTAAAAATTGAAAGCAGTGGGAACGGGTTACTTAGGAAATTATGGGAGAAAAAGAGAACAGATTGGGTCAAGCTTGATTGGGTGCTGAATGAATTTGGACTGAGTAAATGAGGTAAAAGAAAGACATTGAGATGGCTTGGTCGTATACAAAGAATGAATGAATGATGGTTGGCTCACAAAGCAAATCAATGAAGAAGGCATTGTGAATGGTTAGACTACATAATTTGAAATTAAAAGGAAGGGGAAAAATCACTTGGATCAGTTTGTTATTGATTCCTATCTGAATATGCTTCCCAACATCTATTTTCTCCAATGTTGAAGATTTCTCTACCCCAAATGTAATTATTCCTTGGTAATTAAAGATTGAAGATTGAAGATTTCTCTACACCAAATGTAATTATTTATATTGCTGTTGCAAAATTCCCATGTTTTTTTTGTTTTTTTAAAATCTATTTTTAAAGGAATGAGATCCACTGGCAAAACAGAGACCACAGGAAAGATCCAAGCTAAGACCTGATGATACTAGTATCCTGAGTTCTACTGCATGTGTAAGAAAAGTCTCTACGATAGAAATCTAACATATCAGGGTTCTATCGTTTTCCTTGAAAGACTTGCGTCTCACATTAGGGGAACTGTTAAAATGGAAGGAACGTTCAAACAGTCCCCCATTTGTGAAGTCCTCGGTGCTCTATGACCTTGGTTGCCCAACTAGGCAATATCTTCAGATGCTAGTCAGGCAATGAAATGTCTGCAAGCCAACAGCCAAGCTCAGAGAGCACCAAGGAATCCACAGTTCAACCCTGAGCCACAGAGATTCTCTTCTATCAGTCTCCCATTTGCTTCAGGAAGCATTGCCATGAAAACGTTGAGGACAATTACATCCAGTGCTCATCAGATGTGAGTAAAATCTCTCTAAATAGCATGCAGCCAAAGTACCTTAAAGGAAACAAAGAACTTTTTCTCAACAGTCCCCCATGCATTGTTGGTTTTATTTCCATGGCACATCCCATTCCCACCATTTAACTGTCCCAGGTCATGCTCACCTGACCTGAACCAAGAGTTTTTCCCTTCCTCCAGCATCTTCAAAACAAATCCCTCATTTCCCTTTTCCCGGTCAGTATCTATACTGTTATCCATACCAGGGGACCAATGAATATTCTATATTTCCCCACCCCCCCCCGAGGCTTCTTAATTGTCTCCAAATAGTGACATCTATCTAATTAGCAAATGCATAGCAATGTGTATACAGAAATTAACAAGGGAATTTGAACTAAAAGAGCTGAGTCCTTTGCTTAAGAGGGGAAAAAATACTGTTTATGTAATACTGAAAGCAGCAATGATGCATAGTGCTTCTTATCCTTGAAATTCCAGTGACTGGATAAATTAGCTTTCTGAATCCTTAGATTTCCCCTTCTTTAAAAATTTTTCTAATCATAACTTGCAAAGGCACTAGATAATTCTCTTTAATACATCTTGATAACTATATGAGCCCAGATTTCTCCTAGATGCTAAATTCACGAATCCAAGAATAATTTGCTCTTAGGAGTGGTTGTTGCTTGTTTATCTCTCTGAGCTCTGCTGATTTTCTGATTCATGGCTCATTCCTTCATCTCCAAGGATTCATGAAGCAAGTCAGAAGTGGGGAAGATATGAGAAGAACTCTTACTTCCAGGACCGTTTTGTTCCTCCAGTCATGTAACTTCAGGGAACAACACATTTTGAAGAGCCTTTGGGTCTGTCAACTTGGCATGATCCAAGTCAGCTGTAAGCCTTTCTAGCATTCTGGGGGTTCCTGGTAATCAAATAGGAAGACAGACATTTCTCTATGTGATGAGATGTATGAGGTCTACTTGGAGTTCTTTCTTTTTTTTAAAAAAGTGCATGGGTTGAGATTTTAAAGACCATGCAAATGATGGGCTCATCATGTTTTTTGTACCCAAAAGGTTTGTCATGCCTGGACCCCATTCCCCTAGATAGGTGGGGCCCAAAAGAAAACAGTTGCAGCCAATTTCAACCAAAATTTGATTTGATTTCATGTTTATTTGCATAAATTCAAAAATGTATTGGATGCCACCCTTCCTGTGTTTTTCATAATTTCCCCCATCTGCCCCAATACAAATCACAACTTGAAAACAACCTTCAATGGGCCCCTGGGGACTATATCCAAAGTTTGGGGAAGAGGCACATCCAGTCCTGGGGCTGGGATTAGGTAAACTCCAAGCATCTTCCAACCTTTATAGTCTGTGACTGAACACTATATTCATACAAACACTGATACACACACACACACACAGAGACATATACATGCACACTGAAACAAAAAGAGACAAAAAAGTTTCTATGTGGACTCCTAGAATCCAGTTTTCTTGGTAATAATTCAATGCCTGAATGCCTTATTATTAATTAACCAACAGGAACATGGCATCTTTGTTTTCATTCTCTCCCTCTGATAGGAGTTTCACAATCAAATGAGCTTCTCCCAAGTTCAGTTTTTAATTTCATGGTATAAATTTGGGGCTTCACGCTAGTTAGCAATAAATAAACAAAGGCTCCCCTCCCTTTGAATGACTGAAATGGAATTTCTGAAGGAATGAGCAATAAACAATTAGACCACTCTAGTGCTAATTATTATTACCCCTTGCGGCAAAATTACATTTCTCATCTATAGAAGTTCAAAGTTACAAAGTCAACATTCTTTCACATGTCACCTCTGAACAGAGGTCTCCAAGGTCTCCCTCATTCAAAAGTTCAAGAAAGTATTTGAGATTGGAAAGTTGGGGAAAAGGACTCAACCGATCTTTTCCAGTCAGGTGGCCCAGGAGGAACAAAATCAGGGCTCTTTCACTGCTTCTTCTGAACACCATCTAACATCCCTTCATTTGAGAGTAACATCCCCTTGCAGATTCACCTGCCAAATGTAATGCAGACACAGCTATTGTACCTGTATAAGCTTCATTATTACAGAACTTGTCTATAAAGAATCATCATCTTGATATCATCTGCAGTGCAGCTGAACAACTCCCATCATCTGTTTATAGCTCCCAGATCCCCTGATTGAGCGGGGCTGAAATTTTGGAACATTTCCCAACTGTCGAGGTTGGACGGGTTGATGTACAAAATCAAGGTGTGCCTGCATGCTTAGAACTCATCCACTCATACCCTACTTCTTCTGGGGTAGGTATAAGTCAAGGTTTTCCAGTCCTATGTAGAAGCACAGAGAGGAGCTGAACCCAGGACCATGTGCTGCAGAGTGGACACCTCATTGCTGGCCTATAACCTTCCTTTATGCACTGTTAACCCAGGCCTGAATCTACAATCTTTCCCATCACAGGGTAAATAGCTCCATTTAATGCAATGGTAGGCAACCTTCCTGCAGCTGGGTGTATGCTTTCCTCAAAATTGCTAATGTCCAGGGACTTCAAAGGTCATGTGATGAAGTCATGCCATCATGCAAGTGGGCAAAATGCATATGTTCTCCCTTTTTTTATCTTGGGGTATTGCTATGTTTTGCCATCTCAGGTTCTCTGAGATAATCATTGCCTTAATTCTCCCATTAGGAAGACTTACTCTTTATCATTTACTCCCAACTGCCAATTGTTTGATTGCAAGGAACAATGGGGGCCACATAACCAAGGTGTGAAGGTTGTATTTCGATGATGGGATGCAAGGTTCTCACTGCTGTTTAAGGAGATGTCTTGAACCAAGGATCCTGGGAATGCAAAGCATGAGCTTTGTTACTTCCATGCAAATGGACAAGGAGTTTCTCAGTCACTCCAGGTGAACTCAAGCAAGGTACCCCTTTTGTACTTTCTAATGGTTCCAGGCTGAGGAATGATTCTGCAAATTTTTCAATATTTAGTTTTCCTGAAATGCTTTTCTAAAGAGAAGAGAATTTCCTAGAAATATGCCTGGATGGCATGTGGTGTTCTTGCACTTATTCAACTCCAAGGTCACCAAGGGGCACAGAAGAAGGGCTTTCCTTTCATTGCACAATCCTCTCCCAGCAGCCTGCAGCTTCCCAGCTTCACAAACCTCCATGAAATTTCAAGGGAAGACACCAAGAAGGTGGAACCCTGAGATGGAGCCTTTTCAATAGCACAAGGGAGGAGTCCTGCACTTGAGAAACGGTTGGACACTTTTTCCTTCCCTGGGAGAAATCCATTTTCTCAGCTCAATGATTTGGTGGAATGTCTCAAAAGGCCACGTGTGCCAAATGCCATGCTCCGTGGAATCTATGTAAACATTGTTCTTCTCTCCCCTCTGATTAAGATTGGTTTGGGTCCAGATAATCCGAAGTCAATAGGATCAAGGAAAACATCCATTTCCTCACTTGCTGGGGCACCAAGGAATGGCCAAAAGCTAAGCTTCCCCTGGTGACTAGACTGTTTGCTAAACACGGACAGAAAGTAACAAATCACCATAGTATTGGTGTCAGGCCAACTCAGCTAAATCAGGTTGTCATTTATTTTTGACGCATTTTTACCCCTGGAGCAGCAACTCTTTCATTCAAGAGGTGAATGGAGCAATCAGGGAACTCAGAAGTCTATTAGGAGAAAATGGCATCGAGGTTTAGTTATAGCAGTAGCGGTTGCACTTTGTTATTTGTGGCTAACTTTGCCATCTCAGGGCTTGGCAAACTGCCTTCATAGTTCACGACTTGCAAGTATGAGGGGGAAGTACAAGTGACAGGGCTTCTGGCATCACCTTATGCAAATCTGACAAGAGCTAAGGAAGAGGGAAACATCTACATCCTGACCAGGACTCTACTGCCTGTCCAGGTTAGTTTTAGTTCTGTTCAGTCATAAGCCCTTTCCGTTCTAATCTCTCTGTTTTCTGAACTGAATTCTTTCCTCTTTGTTGCCAACAAGTATGCATGGCAGGTATGTGATTTTCTAGATGTTTTCTTGTCCCAGAGTTCTTTTGGTATTCAGTGTTGGAGAGAAGAGGTGTATCCACCTATCAGAGAATGCAAAATCTGGAAAAGAAGTTGGCCCGGTCTGTTTTAGATACTGCTCTTAACTTTCTTTGTTGGGCCAGGGAAAAAATATGAAATGCAGAAATCTTCTCTAATGTCACCATATCTTCCACTTGTCTTTTGCCCTCCTTTGGAGGATTAATTCTAACAGCAGGAGGTGTTGACCACCCTATTTCCATCTCTGGTTCCACCTCCTCTCTAAGCATGTTTTTACATGACTTTTGGAAGCTCCACAGCTTGGGTTGTAAAGCACCAATGCTAGTATCCATAGTTCTTTCACCATCCCCACAAAGGTCAAATTTGCTCTAACCTACTAATTGCACGCTTAGTGTTACTTGAACAAGCTTCGGTGTTTCATCGGACTGTGCAAAGCCTCAGAGATCTGATTCAAAGCCAACTCAATCAAAGCTTCAAATCAGACTGATTTTCCAAATCAAATCAGAAACTCAAATTAAATTGTTGAATTGAATCAGGTGTGTTCAGATCTATCTGATGAGTCAGCAAGGCTCTTGTACATTCACAATGACCATTCCCCAGTCTTGCCCTGAATCAATTCATAAACTGAAGTTGACTTTTTTTTTTCAAACTGAACTGAATCATTGGACTGGGTCAACTTTATGCTCCAAATTGAATCAACCATTTGAAATGGATGGAGGCCAGTTCTGATACTGTCCTATCCTCCCCCCCCCCCCAGGAGTGAGCAATTCTGGACCCCTTTTTCCATCTCACAGAACTCCCAGTAATGTTGCTATTCTCTCTTACAAACAGTAGAGACATTATATTTTAAAGTCAAAAGAAAAGAGGAATACAATTCTAATGGTCTGGGGGAATGACCTTGAGAGGCAAGAGGAAGAGCCACAGACTAGACCATCATGCAAAAGGTAGTGTTAGTACTCATGTTTTGTGCTTCTTGTCTGGACTACTTCAAAGGCCTGTCAACCAAGGCTGTTAAATTGACTTAATATCAATCAATGAAATCTGCATGTACACATACAAGTATCCAAAACATAAACTAAAAAATGCGACTTCCACCAGCTCTCGTGATGCCATTGTATCATTGCTTTGCTCACTTCAGTGATTTTTCATGATGATGATGATGTACAGCTTGTCATCTGGTGAGAGTTTGCCTATTCCTCCTGATGGCAAGCATGATAGATCCTGGCTTGGAAATATGAATCTCAACAGAGTCCTAATAATCTGAGAATTTAATTTATCTACACTATTTTTAAGTTTATAGCCTGCATTTCCTCCCAGAGCTCGTGACAACATACATCGCAATCCACCCTCCATCTTTTTTTCTCCCATCATTTGCAAGGTAGGTTGGGCTGAGAGATAATGACTGGCTCAGTATTCCCCAGTAAGCCTTCATAACTTGATTCTGCAGGATACTGATTCTACACCACACTGGCTCCCCGCTGTTCTGGTGCCAAGATGCATTTAATCTTTGCCAATGTGCTTCCTTTCAATCCTTCCAGTTAACTTTGGTGCCACTAGAGGGATAGAAGAAAAACTGCAGCCCTGAAAGAGAGAAGAGTGAGGAAAAAACCCCTCCACATCTTCTATTGCTGGAACAAAGTGAGCCAGTTTGGCCTAGGGGTAAAGCTGTTGGATTAGGAGGAAGATATGAGTCCTAGTAATGCCTTGGGGACAAAGCCAATTGGGTGACCTTGGGCCAGTCCCTCTCTCTCAGTCCTAGGAAGAAGACGGCAGGAGCAAGCCACTTCTGAAGATCTTCCCAAGGAAAGTGCAAGGTCTTACTCTAACTGGGCAATTGCCAGGCATCAGGAATAACTCAAAGGCACAAGGAAAATAAAAATAAATAAAGAAGTATGGTTGAGAGGCAAAGGAAGAGCCTTAAATTAGTTCAGATTGAAAGAGGTTTGTTCTGAGTTTAGAAGAAGCTGAGAATGAAGCTGTTTGGAGAGAAACTTTTGTCAAGGTCTTTTTTTTCCCAGTACGAATGGACAACTGAAGCATAAAGTGAATTACATTTCCATGATGGGACACTGAAAGAAACACTGGGTCATTTTCATCCTTCCTGGGGGTGGGGAGGAATCTGAATTGGGGATTACTTTTTAA